>NC_056728.1:1415000-1420000 GCF_019279795.1 Protopterus annectens
CGATGCTTCTCTGTCGCAGCTTCTAGCATCGGCTCCACTCGGCGCCGATACCGCTGAGCCTCTACTTTCACGGTCGGTTCTGGCTGGAGCCGACGTATCTTTGGCTCCTTCGGCTCCATCCATCTCCAGGAAAAGGTCCAGATCCCCATCTTTGGAATCGATCCATTCGGCTCCGGGGTCACTCTTGCTCTCGGAGCGGAGCTATCGGAGCCGTTCTTCTCGGTCATCCAGACTTTCCGACCATGACCTTGAGAGAGTGGTCAGTAGACTGTTAAAGTCTCAGGCACTGGCCCAAATGCTTCATAGCCTGTCTCATCAGACAGTGGCTATTTCAACTCCACCTACTATTCCTCCTTCGACTCTCCCTCAGAGTTCGGAGCCGGAGCTCCTCGGAGCCGTGACTGTTGTGGCGTTGGAGCCGATACCTCCCCCTTCGGCTCCGTCGTCCTCTGCTCCGATCTCTTCCTTGATGCCTTCATTGGAGGGATCCGGGCGCCTGGTCTCTCTTGCCGGCTCCGAGGGGGCGAGTGGCATCGGACCCTTGTCCGACCCCGTTCTCCCTCTCTGAGCGTCGGCACTGATGAGCTCGGCCCCGACATCGGCTTCAGAGCCATCCCTGTCGGTGCGGCCTGGGGTTCCTACTTCTTCGGAGCGGGAGCCCTCTGGCCTGTCTGATAGGGGAGCCTTCGAAGTGATGAGGAGTGTACTAGCCCCAGGGCATGGTCAACAGTCAGCTCCGTCAGCTCCTCCCACTACAGTGCCTGCTGACGTCTCTTCCCACTCTCTTGCTCCCGGACCCAGAGATCCAACGCCTCAGGTTTCCCCACTGGGAATATCTTCCTCTTCCGAGGCTTCTCCTAACCCGTCAGGTGAACCTCCGCGCAAGAGGACATGTAAGAGAAAGCATGTGGACTCCCCTGAGTCCATTACATCCGATACCGACTTGGATGAGTCGGAAGGATCCCCAAGGTCCCCCTCTGAGGATGTCTCTTTCTCAGACATCCTTGAAATCCTGAAACAGAGGGGGAACTGGTCTTCCCTTAATCCTTCTGAGGACGAGTCAGTTTACCTGAAGGCGTTTGGTTCTCGACCCTCCACCTCCTGGGTGTCTCCGCCTTTCGACCCCCTTATGGACGTGGTGGCACGGAAGGCGTGGACGGCCCCAGAATCGGTGGAACCCACCCCATGGAGGCCTTCTAAATTTATTACGGCTCCAGCTGATAGGCAGTTTTTAACAAAAGGTGTCCCGGTTGATGCCATGGTGGTGGCTGCAGCCACCAAGAAGGAGCTAGCCGATCCTTCAGTACCTATCCATCCTCCTAACAAGGATTCTAGGACTATGGATAGGTACAGCAAGTGGATGTTTTCTTTAGCGACCTTTGCCATGTAGTCGCTGAATTACTTGTGTCACTTCACCCGCCTTCAGAGAGATGTTCTCAAAGAGTTGGGTGAAGTTTTACAGGATCCGTCAGCTGCTGGGTCCCAAGATAAAATCACCTCACAGCTAGGAACCCTAAACTCCATTGTTAACTCCTCCATGCGGCTCATTTCCTATGCAGCCGATGGAGCGAGTAGGGCCGCAGGCACAGGTGTGGCCTTAAGGCGTCACGCCTGGATGCGGCTTTGTAATTTTGCAGACCCCTTCAAGGCATCCTTCACTAACTCCCCTTTTGATGGTTCGACGTTGTTCGGGCCTCAAGTGAAGGACTCCTTGACAAGATGCGAGCAAGATGGCAAGACTCTTTTTGTCCCCCAGAGGCAGAGGGGGTAACAACAACAGACGCCGCCCAATTGGCAGTGGGGGTCCGCAGAATCAGGGTAGCAGAGAGTCTCTCTCTGACAAACCCTTCCAACATCCCTGAGATGTTGCCCGACTGTCCACCTTCGGAGGCAGTCGGGGGAAGATTGTCGCTGTACCCAAAAGCCTGGCTCTCCCTCACTTTAGACAAATGGGTACAGTCGGTTATATCCGAGGGTTACAAAATTCCCTTTATCCAAACCCCAACTCAAGAAAAGGGAACCCTTCCAGACATTCCACCCAGCCTAAGGGAACAAGCAGTGCTAGAAATATCAAAACTACTAGCAAAAAGAGCCATCCAGCCAGTCCCAGCAGACCAAATAGGATCCGGAGTCTACTCAAAGTTCTTTTTGGTACCAAAAAAAACAGGGGACTGGAGACCAATATTAGATCTCAGCAAACTAAACAAGTTTGTAAAAAAGACAAGATTCCGGATGGTCACGCTACAGTCCATTCTACCCTTTCTGGGCAAGGACAATTGGATGTGCTCCGTGGACCTTCAGGATGCGTACTATCACATCAAAATTCACAGGCGCTCCAGAAGGTTTCTCCGCTTTCGGCTGGGGGCCAGTCACTACCAATTCAGAGCCCTGCCCTTTGGTCTCACTACAGCCCCCAGAGTGTTCACCAAATGTATGGCAGCGGTTACGGCTCACCTGAGGCGTCAAGGATTCCAGGTGTTTCCATATCTAGACGACTGGCTCCTCACCGCCACCACCAGGCATCAACTTCTTCAGGCCAGAGATTACACCATTCACATTTGCAGAGGGCTAGGAATCTCTATAAATTTCAAAAAGTCTGCCTTGTCGCCTTGTCAATCTATTACCTTTATAGGTGCCAACTTGGACACCGTGCAGCTCTCAGCAAAGTTAACAGATCAAAGGGTCTTAGATATCGAAAACCATGTCCATGTTTTGCTTCAGAGTGACAGAATTCAGGCCAGGTATGTCCTGAAAGTATTGGGGCTCATGGCGGCCGCCATCACACTTCTTCCTCTTGCCCGCTTTTACATGCGCCTTCTACAGTGGATGCTTTTCGCCCAATGGTCTTTCCAACAACTCCCTATGCACTACAAGATCATGATAACTCCAATTTGCAAAAATCATCTGTCTTGGTGGATGTGGTCCCCTCAAGTCCATCAAGGCAGACCCTTTATTCCTCCCTCCCTGGTCGCCACGGTCACATTGGACGCCTCCCTGATCGGGTGGGGGGGGCATTTTCAGGGCAGGACAGTCCATGGCACATGGCAACCTTTCGAATGCCACCTGCACATAAATGTCCTGGAGATGAGAGCAGTGCTTTTGACATTGCAAGCCCTCCAAGACTCTCTTCCCCTGGGGACTATTGCAATCCGAACGGAAAATATGTCCGTATTGTGGTATATCAACAAGCAGGGCGGAACCAAGTCCTATCCCCTGTGTCGAGAAGCACTCAGACTTTGGCAATGGGCGATCTCTTCTCAGCGGTTTCTGATAGCAACGCATATCCCCGGGAAGTCCAACATCATAGCGGACAGGTTGAGCAGAGCTATCCTCATGCCACATGAGTGGTCTCTCAAACAATCTGTGACGGAAGAGATTTTTCAAAAGTGGGGCCTTCCTTGCTGCGATCTTTTTGCTACACCTCAAAACAGCAAATGCCCCGACTTCTTCACCCTCTTCCCCCTTCCAGGCCATCCCCCCAGAGACGCTCTAGTCCACGATTGGCCTCGGGGACTTCTTTACGCCTTTCCACCCCTTCTGTTAATGTCACAGGTAATTCAGAAAGCAACCGCCTTGAGAGCCAAGATGATTCTCATTGCCCCTTATTGGCCTCGACAGATATGGTTTCCGTTCCTGCATCATTATCTCTTGGAGCAGCCTTGGCATCTGGATCCAGTGCCAGATCTTTTGGCCCATCAGTCGGGGCAGCTGCACCAATCCCTCCATTCTCTCAACCTCACTGCTTGGTTGCTCCACTTCCATCCCTAGCCAGGCTTCCTATGATTTCAAATCCCGTCCGGGATATTATAGTAGCTTCCCTTAAATCTTCCACCAGAAGGATCTACACTAGTAAATGGCAATGTTTTTCCTTCTGGGCAAAGGCTAGAAATATAGATCCGTTCACTGCTCCAATTCACTCGGTCTTGGACTTCCTAGCTGAAATTTTTCATTCAGGATCTTCATCCTCCACAGTAAAAGTTCAGTTGGCAGCCATTTCAAATTTTCACATAGGTCTGGTGGACTGCAGCATCATGTCCCATAAGCTTTGCAAAGCATTCCTTAGAGGTGTCTTTTTACTCAAACCCCCGATCAAAGATCCTCCACCACAGTGGGATCTAAACCTAGTTTTAACATCCTTGATTCTACCTCCTATTGAACCTGCAGCTTCCTGTTCATTGAAATTACTTTCCTGGAAAACACTCTTCCTGGTTGCTGTTACATCTGCTAGGAGAGTATCTGAATTTCATGCCCTCTGCATTTGTCCTCCTTACTTAGTCTTCCACAAAGACAGAGTTTCTCTAAGAACGAACCCCTCTTTCATACCCAAGGTGGCTTCGCAGACAAATTTAAATCAATCAATTGATCTCCCAGTTTTCTTCCCTAATTATTCAAACAGCGCGGAGCAAAAACTGCATTGTCGGGATGTTCATCGTCAGCTCCGATATTATTTGGACAGAACTAAACAAATCAGGAAATCTGATCAACTCTTTTTATCTTATGCAGAAAATAGGAAAGGCCTTCCAGTATCCAAGGTAACCCTGTCTAGGTGGCTCTCTTCTCTGATCACGTATATTTACCAACTCAGAGGTAAAGAATTGCCTTCTAGGCCAAGAGCCGATTCAACCAAGGCACTAGCCACATCAACAGCCTTTCAAGCTAGACTACCAATAGACACTATTTGTGCAGCAGCCACATGGGCTTCTCCTCATACCTTTGTTTCACATTACAAATTGGACATGGCCTCCAGAAACAGGGCAAATTTTGGTTCCACCGTTCTCAAGAGTCTGTTCCAATGAGCCACCCAGGATGAAGGTGCTAGGGACGCAGTCCCATCCAGCAAGAATGAAGGCGAGATTGACAACTTAACATTGAGAAGTTATGTACCTACCATAACGTTCCATGTTAGTTGTCTTCTCTCACCTTCTTTCTTGCGTCCCGCCCACCATCCCCCCTAGCCTGGACAGACCGAGAAGATTTCCCTTTCTTGAAGGGTCCTGAGC
>NC_056728.1:1422500-1617863 GCF_019279795.1 Protopterus annectens
TTTAAGGTGGAATTATTCAGATGACTTTACTTCTGCAGAGATTGTGCATATTGACTGTTATTGGTGGATTGTAATGACAAAAGTTTGAGTGACTTTTTATGGCTGAAATGTTCTCAGTTGGGCAGTTTTGTCATTATTGGTTCATATGTTTTGTTTCATTAGGGCTGCGGTGGTGCAGCGATTAGCGTTGTTGCCTCACAGAAAGAGGTTCTCTGGTTCGATTCTCAGCTAGAGTGCCTTCTGTGTGGAGTCTGCATGCCCTCCCCACGGCTGAGTGACATTTAAAGACATGCAGGTAGGTGTGTGCGTGAATGAGTGTGCCTTCATTGAAGGTTGGGTGTCGGGCTGGCACCTCAGCACCGTAAAAATCTACTGCCAATCATAAGCGGACCGACGTTCTGCTGTGGCGACCCCTAACCGGGAAAAGCCGAAAAACATTACTTTATGTTTTGTTTCATTGCTTACTGGAAAAATTTTCAAAATTATACAGTTAAAACATGGTGTAACAAGTGGTGCTGTATTATGCAAGGGATATAATTTGCTTGTTATATAGTATAATTTACTACAATCAGGAAGGTGAATCAAATGGTCCTAAAAATGTGTGCAAAGGGGCCTGTTATTTGAAAACAGCCCAAAGGAATCTGCCACTGGCCAAATGCATTTTCTTTGAATGTGGATTTCAGTGCTGTTTCAGTGAATGTGAGTTTCAAAGGCAGAAAAGTTTTAATGCTAAGTCTGTTTTCATTGTGAGACTGTATTACTTTGTTTAGCAAATGTCTATCAGTGTTTGTGCTATAAATTTTGAAATAAAAGTTTTAAATTAAATAGAAATATCTGTAATCATTGTAGAAGTAAAGCAGAAAACAGTGTGCAAATTGAGAGTTTTGAACAGTGTTTATGGCAACTGGGAAGAAATGGAGAAATAACGAAGTTATGAGACACTGAAATGGCTGCATGGGAGGAGACAGGGGTACCAACATTACACATATTTTGCTTTCACATGCATGTCCAGAATTGTTGACTTGAAAAGTTGGCAACCCTAGAGAGTTAACTTTTAGAGAGTTAACTCCTGCAAATTGCTGAACTCTAATTTTGTGTCCCAAGACCCTTAATAATTACTGTAGTGCAGGTACCTAGTGGTACCTATTCGTTGTGATTTTCTGAGGTTCCAAGTATGTTCTTCAATAATTGACAGATACCCATAACAGAACAGTCTGTCACAACATTTTTATTTTTACTGAGCAGCACAGAATCCCTATCTCATCAAAATGTATCCATCCATGATAGTCCTAGAAAACACAGACATTACATTGAATTGTTTTATCACATATTCCCGGGAATTCATTTTATAGCATACCATGAGCTGTGCTATAAAGGCCCTCCTCTCATAATGTGACTATTTGCAATTCAGAGACATGTTAACCACAATGAGGTAAGACCTCATTATTGGCTAATTTGCATGTCTCTGAATTGCATTTACTAGTGCCACATGCAGAACATTGCTGATTTGCATATGGCAACACACACACACACACACACACACACACACACACACACACACACACACACACACACACACACACACACACACACACACCACAACCCCTCTACCTTTCCTTATCACTTTGCGGTCAATACAGTAAGGAAAAAAATATGTAAGCTGCATTCAGTATGGAGAACAGTCTCCAATTATTAATACTGTCCCTACTCCCATAATAGATGGAGTGCCATTACAGAATGTATGTATTAGGCCTTGGAGGTCTAGTGTATCCTTCCCACTCTCTGATTCCCGTACCACCATTGATGCTGGTACAACACTTTACTCTCTCAGTCTTCCCTGGTATCCAGTGTTTTCCCCAACCCCAGATTACCATGATTTTCATACATTTTAATATATATTTTAATATATATTTTAAATTATGTTATTGCTGCTGATGTCCCGCTCTTAATCAGGCTTTACTGTTCCACTAGTATGGGTATAAATGTAACCTTTATTAAGTTACCATTGAGATATACTGTTTTGAATGCATGTAGTTCTTATAGTAGAGAGAATCTATCTGGAATTTATTTGGTTTTATAAGTAAATGAATGAGTTAGTCTTTTAACAGTCTTCCAACAGAGCTGGAATTTAGCTGTAATTCAGCTTCAGTCAATTAACTAATCAATTTCCATCACTTGATTGACTGATTAGAAGTAATTACTTAAGTATGTAAGAGAGTTAGTTTTTTGTGTATTATTAATCTGAAGAAGCGTGCCTTGTGGATGCACGCGAAAGCGCTCATTCTCTGTTCTAAATAAAGGATTGGTGTTTTACGTGGTGGTCGACCTCCAGTTTTATTCTCCGTTACTCTTTTCCTCTGCTCTGGAGTCACCTTCGAGGCTCAGGTCTGCTGTTTTGCTACTGCATTTGTTTCGTTTGCTTGCACCTGCCCCTACACGATGGAGGGATCGTCATTGGAACTAGACTATAATCCGGAGAGAAGTGCCTCTAATTCTAGATGGAATAATTTGTTTGAGAAAAGAACGAATCCGTTACTCTCAATGGAACTATCTACACATGTAAATTCAACTGAACCAGGTACTGTGAACATATTATCTGAATTCAATTCTCTCTTTAAAGAACTAGAGAATAACTTATACAAGCAATTCCGTTTGTTGTGGCAGCGCCGACACCTTGAAGCATGCCTCCACTTCAAGGTAGTCCCAAGAGGTATGAGGGTTCCTTGCATGCCCTCATACGGGAACAGCCACCCTGAGTTATTAAAAAATTGACAAAAGCTAAACTTAGACCTTAGCTTCAACTATATTAAATTACTCATTGAATATTTTCTACCGATAGAGAATGAACGGAAAAAACGGATACTCTGTATAAAGATATGGTCAACAGATTTAAAGGGGAAATGTTTACCAACAGATTAGATAACCTCATTTGTCAAGTTGATGCATATGGAGAGAGATTGCAACTAATTAAGCTACGTAAACTCCAGAGAGACCACAGAGACTTCTTGAATGGCCAAGTCTTTGTTTGGCCGAGGAACAACCAGGGGAATGGGACAAACAGGACTGAGTTGATAACCCCCAATGAAACAGATAGAGGTGTTTCTACAGTCACATTAGACATTTCCCCCTTAACAGATACTACTGCACAGAATGACGTCATGACGGCATCGTCGGCTAGACTGAGACATACTACATCTGATTTGGCGAATACTCCACCACCTAATCAAATGGCTCTGAATCAACATCATGTTCAGGGAGCCAAACCGAAGACTCAGCAAAGTAATATTGAGTCTTTTTTACCACTACCAGTACGACTGCGAAGGAACTCGAGAGGAAGATCGGTGAGCCGGGGAAGAGGCAAAAGGAAGTTATCAGGGGAATCATACATCAAGAGAGGCCGACTGAGGGACTAAATGATTTAGTTTTCAACCTATCTGAACTTTCACTTACAGATACGGACTACAAGATGCTTAATAAAGGTTTAAGCTTCATACCTGCGCAGGTTAGCAATATCTCAGACACTCTAATTGATTTAAGAGCGTTTGCTCTGAAAATAGCATTGAAATTGTTTTTTAAAAAACAGCTACGAAGTACTAACCATGAAGTTGAGTTTGAATGTTTCAAAAGGAAAAGTGCTTTCACACCTGTATTTCACCCATGTATTGAATGTTTTATTAAGGCCTGTGAAAATGATTTATACAAATACTATGCACATCAAAGTAAAGGCTCATTTTCTGTTTTTCACAATCGAACTAAAGATGAATGGGTATCCATTGACACCCTAGTGAAAAATACAAGTGTTACAATCAGGCCAGCTGATAAGGGGGGTGGTCTAGTATTGCTGAACACAAGTGATTACTTGATGTACATGGGAATATTATTGCAGGATGACAACACATATAAGCTAATAAATGAAAGAACAGTTGAAAGAATGATATACCAAGTACATCAGGATCTTTATGACTTAATGGCATGCAGACAAATCAGTCATGAATTCTATCTATTTTTATTAATTGAACATCCAACTATACCCTATATCAAAGGTCTCCCCAAAATGCATAAGGGTATTTTACCACCACCCCTTCGTCCCATAGTGGTAGGGCATAACTGGGTTACTGAGAATATGTCTATTTTTATTGAAAAAAGATTAAAACCGTTGGTTTCTGGTATTTCTACTATTTTGAAAGACTCCTATCAACTTATAGAAAATATTAAAAAACTGGATCATGCTATATCTGAATCACATCTTTTGGTCACTTTAGATGTGAAGAGTCTCTTCACTGCAATTCCTAATTCCTATGGAATGGAGGCCATTAGATCATTGCTGAATAAGAGCCAAATATACACCAACAATGAACAAATTTTATTGAATACCTTACTAGAGATAGTACTAACTAACAACATATTGACCTTTAATGATCTCTTATATATTCAACAGTGGGGCGTGGCAATGGGCACCCCCTGCGCAAGTACATACGCTAATTTGGTCGTATACAACTGGGAAACCACGAGTTTGTTCCCACATCCCTCTTATAATAAGGTTCTCTCATACCATAGGTTTGTGGATGATATACTATTGGTATGGGATGGTACATATGAGGAATTAAAAAGCTTTATATCTGAATTAGAGGAAACTACAGACTTTTTAAGGTTTTCTATTGAATATTCCACCACTAATATAAGCTTTTTAGACATTAATATCAAAAAGGATGGGAGAGGTGGACTTATGACATCTTTATATAGAAAAGCGTGCTGGAAAAACACTTTACTACAATACGACAGCATGCATCCCAGATTTATTTTTAAAAATATTGTTAAAGGACAATTTATGAGAATTAATAGATTATGTCAAGAAATTGATGAACGAAATGCTGAATTCAACAGATTAGAACAACTATTTCTAGACAGAGGGTATAACTCAGACATGGTAGCCAGGATTAAAGAGACTTTTGTTAAAAATACATCTGATAATAAATATAGTGATCATACACTATATAGAAGTCGTTATACATACTATGATTCTTCTTTCATTTGTTTTATAACCAGCTATACCAGTGACAATAAATATTTAACAAACATCATTATGAAGAATTGGCATATTCTAATTACAGATGATGAAATTAAACATTTAATAGGGGTGAGACCAACTTTTACATATAAGAATCTGAAGAACCTTAAAAGGATATTGTGTAATGAAAAAAGATCTACAAGTCCTATCATGACTAATATTAATAACAAAAATGGCATGGGTACCCATCCATGTGGGAAGTGTAACTCATGCCCTTGGATATCCAAAGAAAGATATTTTATACACCCTGAACTATCTTTTAAACATGATTTTAGGTGCTCAGCCATTTGTGACGATACTAATATTGTTTATCTAGCTACCTGTGAATCGTGCTCTGCCTTCTATATAGGTATGACTACAAGACGACTAAAAGACAGAATACAGGAGCATATCTATGCGATTAAGAAAGCTGAACACAAAAATGCTCTTGCCAAGCATATTCTAGAGTTTCCAGAACATAGTTTTAGGTTCAGGATATTACAAAGAAAAGAACCAAACACAAGAAAAGGGGATAACTTTAATGATCTAGAAAATCTAGAATTAAGCTGGATATTAAAATTTAGGGCCCAGTACTATCCTGGTCTAAATACATATATCAGTATTAGATCATTTTTAAAGAAACGTAAATATTAATGACTAAATTCTAGATATCATCTGTATTGTTTATATAGGTATATTTATACATATGTACATATATTTTTAGATTTTCATGTATTTTTTATATATTTACTCGCATACGAACACAACAAGTGTATCTTGATGTGAGCTATGTATCCTTTCCATTTCTATATGTTTCACATCTTATATTTGGATACACATGTTAGATATATATGCATATATATATATATATATATATTTTTTTTTTTTTTTGATATTTTGATATTTCTTGATATATTTATTATTATTTATATATTTATACTTACTATTTATGATATTTATATATTTATATATTTATATTTACATCATGATGATTTATCTATTTATCTATTCATTTATATATGTACATTTGTCAGATATATATTATATGTTTAAGGTTTATCTAGACAATTCATAAGGTGCAGTATGCAATACATTTCATGGTATTTATACATTTTATAATATTTTGTTTTTTAGTAAAAGTGATGTTTTATGCTAGATAGTTGGGTTGTACATGAAATACATGGGTGTTTTATATATGACTGTTTTTATATATGACTGTTTTTATATGACTGTTTTTACATGATTGTTTATATGATTGTTAATATATACACCCTAAGATTTCTAGGGTCTGCATGCCTTGCAATAGGAACAACTGTTATTATTTATTTTTAAAAGCTTTGTTTTCCTATGCATGTCTTAACTACTTGCTAATGACATATACTTCATTGTACTTTAGATAGTTTCAGTATGATGCGAGTAGACATTTTTAATATATATTTTAATATATATTTTAAATTATGTTATTGCTGCTGATGTCCTGCTCTTAATCAGGCTTTACTGTTCCACTAGTATGGGTATAAATGTAACCTTTATTAAGTTAACATTGAGATATACTGTTTTGAATGCATGTAGTTCTTATAGTAGAGAGAATTTATCTGGAATTTATTTGGTTTTATAAGTAAATGAATGAGTTAGTCTTTTAACAGTCTTCCAACAGAGCTGGAATTTAGCTGTAATTCAGCTTCAATCAATTAACTAATCAATTTCCATCACTTGATTGACTGATTAGAAGTAATTACTTAAGTATATAAGAGAGTTAGTTTTTTATGTATTATTAATCTGAAGAAGCGTGCCTTGTGGATGCACGCGAAAGCGCTCATTCTCTGTTCTAAATAAAGGATCGGTGTTTTACGTGGTGGTCGACCTCCAGTTTTATTCTCCGTTACTCTTTTCCTCTGCTCTGGAGTCACCTTTGAGGGTCAGGTCTGCTGTTTTGCTACTACCAGATTACCATGATGATGACAATAGCATTGATACCATTAGTGCACTTTACTTTTTATGTTATCCCAGGTGTCCAGTGGTTCATCCCTGGTATCCCGTGGAACCCCTCACTTTAGACTTTACAGTTATGATGTCTATGCCATTACTGTACTATGCTTTTAAGTTTCTCCTGGTGTCCAATGGCCCCCCATCCCCTAAAACTCATACTGCCATTGGCAGTAATACATTACTTGAAAATGTATTCCCTGGTGTCTAGTGCATCCCCCCACTCCCGATCCCTGTTTTGTTCTTGGTACCATTACAGCACCTTAAAGAGTAAACACTGGTATTTAGTGCCTTCCCACAACCCCCTGTCCCCATACTGTTTTTGGTGCCATTATGGCACTTTAAGAGTAATCCATAGTGTCCAGTGGTTCCCCTTTCCACATTTGTTAGGTGGTTGAACACAGCCTTTTGGCCATATTCAATAGTGCAACATAGTGGGGATGGCTCTGCTGACCTGTAGATGTCTAGGACATGATTCTGGGGAAGGAGCGCATGGCTAATTAGCAAATGCTGTCCCTGTGGAATGCCTCATTAGCACTCAGCATGGCCATGTGACCAGCCCTTCAAGATGCTGCAGGTCTTCTTGTTACAGGACCATGTAACACAGTGTACAGGTGATTGCTAAATCAGAGAAGGGTACTTCAATGTCTGCATGGATTTGTACATATTACAGTTGCTTAACGAATTCGCCCCATAAATAGTGTTGTTTTTTTCTATAGAAAAATCAACAAGACAAGGTGGAAGGATAGATTCACACAGCATATATATACCTTCTCTGGAACAAACTTCATCACTTCATATCGATATTGATCAGTGTAATGCACTATCTACCTTCAAAAAGAAACTAGACAGCAGGATGGGTATTCATAAATATGCATGGCCTGTCCCTCCATGCAAGAGTGGTGATACCTAAGGGTGGGTAATGGCAAGACAGTAACGCCACTTGGCTCAGTTACCTTGTAACTCATAAGAACCTATGAACATTGCTGTCATCTAAAGACAGGAAAGCCTTGATCTCAGAAATACCATTATACATATCAACAGTGTGCTTTAAGAGTTCAGATTAAACAAAATGTTTGTAATGAACCAGTAGAAAAGAGGATTAACTGAATATCACTGAAACACCTCTCTTTCATGAAACAAATCTCATTAAATTAAATTCATAATGAATAAAGCGATAAAGGCCTATTATGTAATCTACTCATTAGTTTAACATACTGTTTACCCATTTCAGCTTTTCTTGTTTCTTTATACAGCCGTTTAGTCTTAACCAGCTCAAACACCTTCTTCTGGTCTAACCTAACACAAAAAAACACTACCTGTCATTATTAAATAACAAAAACAAAAAGAATTCCTTTGTTTTTAATAAATTATTATATGTATGGTGTTCTGGGGAATGGTACATGTAATAATTATTAATTGTCATTAAAAACAAGATAATTAGTCAACATTGTAAGGAAAAAATAAATAAGCTGCATTCAGTATAGAGAACAGTCTCATAGGTTCATAGGTTCATACTAGGCTATCTGCCCTAGGGCATTTATAAGCCTAGCCCAAAGTTTTTGTGGCTTTCACCACCCCTTAAGTTTGAAGGGTACTATGCCCATTATTTTGCCGTGCCTGTGTCCAGCAGTGACACTGGGGTGATCCCCGGGGTAAACCTGCGATCTCCCATCCATTAGTCAAGATTTCTCTTGAACAAAGCCAGCGAGGTGCTCTGCCTCACATGTACCGAGATTTTGTTCCACAGCATAGGGAGTCTCTGGGTGATGAATCTGTCCCTCCAGCACGTCCTATTTATAACCGTGTTAAGGTTTAAGTCTCTTCCTCTTGTAGTTCTGATGGATTTAGATTTTTTGAGGTGGAGCATGTCCATTAATTCCGGGTTGGACATGGCCTTGTATGTCAGGCACAGGTCACTTCTGAGCAGAAGGTATGAGACTGAATAGAGCTGGAGTTCCTTCAGTTGGGCAGCATAAGACATATTTTTGAGACCCTTTATCCTTTTGGTGAGGAACTTTTGGGGCCTTTCCAATTGCTGCAGGTGTCGGGTAAGATACATTCCGAATGGGGCATTGTACTCAATCATTGGTCTGATGAGTGATGAGTATAGGGGAACAATGACTTCCCTTGATCTAGATGTGAATCCCTTCATGATCAGGTGGGCAGTGTAGAAGGTCTTTCTAACCACTTTGGCAACGTGAGTGTCAAACGAAAGGTTACTGTCAACCTGGGTCCCCAGATCCCTGATAACCTCTTCTGTGCTTAGTGGATTGCCACCTATATGGTAGCTAGGGGTAACCTTGTTTTTCCCGAAGGGTATGACTATGCATTTTTTGGCGTTTAACTTTAGGCCATGGCTCTGGCACGAGTTATCCGTTTCTATGAGACCCTTCTGAAGGATATCTGTGTCTGATGTGTTTTCAACTATGGCGCCCAGTTTGCAGTCATCTGCAAACTTTGTCAGCCATAATCCTCCTGTGTTTGCCTGTACTTCTGAAAAGTAGATGCCGAACAAGAGGGGGGCCCAGGACTGAGCCCTGTTGGACACCACTTGTGACCGGCTTGGAGTCTGACATATATTCCTTTCACCTCTTTAAAGACAGTATCCATTCATTAATTGCTATCGAGTTGCTTCTGACTCCTCAGAACTCCATGAACAGCTGTCACCAGAATGGTAGTTGATTAACAGGCTTTTCTTCCACATTGCACACACAATGCACACATACTTACGGACAATTTAGAGTCAATAGTCCACCAAATCCATATCACATGTCTTTGGATGTGGGAGGAAACTGCATTACCCAGAGAAAACCCATACAACTACAGGGAGGACATGCAGACTCCACACAGAAGGCACCCCCAGCTGAGAACCAAACTTGACAACCTCTAACTGTGAGGTGACAATGCTACTCTTTGCACCAGTGTGCCAACCAAACACCACAACTGTATTAAAGCCAGTAATCGAAAATCTTATTAAAACCTATATACTTTGGGTGAGACATAATAAATCAAGAATTTATCAATGTGAAAGGTTGATTGTATCAGCAATTGACTGCAGCAGTATATTAGAAGGAACAGAGAGAAGTATTTGTATGTGTATATATATATATATATATATATATATATATATATATATATATATATATATATATATAATATATATATATATATATATATATAGAGAGAGAGAGAGAGGGAAAATAACATGTTGTTATTATGCATGTAGTGCTTCAGAGCTTCAAAATGAATAAAGCTTGAAACATAGAAGTCTACAGTTATTGATTCAGAGTCAGACCTTAATAGTGAATGAAGCTACAAGCAGTAATATCTGCACATGATTATTCCGAACTTACTAGTAAATAAAGCTATGAGGAGTAGCATGTGTACACAATGATAGTGAAATTAATAGCACATAAAACACTAAGCCATGCAGTCTGCACATAATGATTCAGAATGCAGTAGTGAGTAGAGCTACAAGCAATAAAGTGTGCAAATAATTCAGAACTTTAATAAAGCTACAAGCCTCTGGAACGAGTCATGTATATGTTGTTAGACAGACTTGGTATAAATTTAAAGAAATCACTTCCTACATATCTGTGTTTTGCACTTGTCTTCAGGCCTGGTGAAAACTGTGATAGTGTTTCATATTTCTCTAGGACCACATCTCATCTAAACTGATACCCAGAAACTAACAAATCAAGCACCTAGAACTTCAGTTTACTATGGACAAGATAAGCTACTATGTAATAAAAAAGACGAGTTACCAGTGTATGGTATGCTACAGAATTCCCTCCATGTCTCTAGTTAATCATGTTACATTCCCAGAAGTTTTAGAAGAAATTCCCATAAGCAATAACTCCATAATACTGGGTGATTTCAACTACCCAGCCACAGACTGGTACACATATACCTCTAACAGTGGGTATGTCGAGAGAATTCTGTACCTGATAAATAGGAATTCCTTGTATTAAACAGCTCCTCACTAATGTTGACTCTACCTGCTCCATTCCCATAGTACATCCTTCTCCTATAAACTTATGGTATTTACTCAAAACTATCATCCCCTCTGTAGTCAACATCTCTGTATTTGAGGACCTTGTAGATCAATGTGTGTGTATGTACCTGTAAGAAGCTATCCAAGGGCTTGCACAAGTGTATAAATACTGAGCATGTGCAAGTCTGACTGTCATTTTGTAGTAAGCTGTTGAGATGTAAGGTCTGTATGTTAACCAGTTTGTTCATATTTTATGATGCTGCTGTCCATCCTGATGTGAGCTGCCTTTTGTCCAGTTTTGTGAGGTTTCAGCCAGTAACTAGTAGTTTATTGGTCGTTTTGGGCCAGTTTCTAGCTTTTTCCAGCCCCCTGGTATAAAACTTTCAGCTTGTACCTACTCAGCACAGACTCCACGTGGGCCAGCAGAGTAATCCAGGCTGCAGAGAGCTGAATAAGCGACTTTTCTTGATACTAAGTATATTTTTTGTTGCTTTCCACATCTGAATACCTAGCAACTGTATTTAGCCTGCCTTTCTGTTACATTGAAGCTGTTTTTACTGCATTTAACTTAATATTGCACTTGGAATCCTTGTTTGTTACTATTTGACTGTATTTGTAGCAAATTCTTCTGTGTAAGCTGTAGTAGCTGATTCATAGCATTTATAAGTGTTTGCTGTACCTGTTTCTGCCTGTTTTGTGAAAAAAGAAAAAAAGAAAAAATATCTCTTGTTTTTCCTGCTTTACTAGTTTAGTCCAGTTTCAGAGTTGCTGATTCCTGGGCTTTGGTTGTAGTTCCTGTGTACTGTTTCCTTGCCTTATTTGGGGAAGGGAAGCTACCTTGCTTACCAGTGGGAGTGGGAAGCATTGAGCTGCCTTTGTCCAGTTTTGTGAGGTTTCAGCCAGTAACTAGTAGTTTATTGGTCGTTTTGGGCCAGTTTCTAGCTTTTCCAGCCCCCTGGTATAAAACTTTCAGCTTGTACCTACTCAGCACAGACTCCACGTGGGCCAGCAGAGTAATCCAGGCTGCAGAGAGCTGAATAAGCGACTTTTCTTGATACTAAGTATATTTTTTGTTGCTTTCCACATCTGAATACCTAGCAACTGTATTTCGCCTGCCTTTCTGTTACATTGAAGCTGTTTTACTGCATTTAACTTAATATTGCACTTAGAATCCTTGTTTGTTACTATTTGACTGTATTTGTAGCAAATTCTTCTGTGTAAGCTATAGTAGCTGATTCATAGCATTTATAAGTGTTTGCTGTACCTGTTTCTGCCTGTTTTGTGAAAAAAAGAAAAAAAGAAAAAATATCTCTTGTTTTTCCTGCTTTACTAGTTTAGTCCAGTTTCAGAGTTGCTGATTCCTGGGCTTTGGTTGTAGTTCCTGTGTACTGTTTCCTTGCCTTATTTGGGGGAAGGGAAGCTACCTTGCTTACCAGTGGGAGTGGGAAGCATTGAGCTGCCTTTTGTCCAGTTTTGTGAGGTTTCAGCCAGTAACTAGTAGTTTATTCGTCGTTTTGGGCCAGTTTCTAGCTTTTCCAGCCCCTGGTATAAAACTTTCAGCTTGTACCTACTCAGCACAGACTCCACGTGGGCCAGCAGAGTAATCCAGGCTGCAGAGAGCTGAATAAGCGATTTTTCTTGATACTAAGTATATTTTTTGTTGCTTTCCACATCTGAATACCTAGCAACTGTATTTCGGCTGCCTTTCTGTTACATTGAAGCTGTTTTACTGCATTTAACTTAATATTGCACTTGGAATCCTTGTTTGTTACTATTTGACTGTATTTGTAGCAAATTCTTCTGTGTAAGCTGTAGTAGCTGATTCATAGCATTTATAAGTGTTTGCTGTACCTGTTTCTGCCTGTTTTGTGAAAAAAAGAAAAAAAGAAAAAATATCTCTTGTTTTTCCTGCTTTACTAGTTTAGTCCAGTTTCAGAGTTGCTGATTCCTGGGCTTTGGTTGTAGTTCCTGTGTACTGTTTCCTTGCCTTATTTGGGGAAGGGAAGCTACCTTGCTTACCAGTGGGAGTGGGAAGCATTGAGCTGCCTTTTGTCCAGTTTTGTGAGGTTTCAGCCAGTAACTAGTAGTTTATTGGTCGTTTTGGGCCAGTTTCTAGCTTTTCCAGCCCCTGGTATAAAAGCAGCTAACGCGTTAAGCTGATTTAGAGCGATTTAGCGCGGAGCTGCCACTGTTGCACACTAGGGCAGTGCCGGTTAAGCAGGTTTAAACTATTCGGGCTACCTAAAGTCCACTCTTCAAATTTTCCCTTAAAACTACCTTCCTCGAACTATACTACTGATCAAATCAGCGTATCCTATAACTAAAAAGATCATCTCTACTTGACTCCAAGTAGACTATTCTCTATCTATTAAACCTAGCACTTGCTCCTACAGTACTTATTACCTTGATACGGCACTCTTGTCATAGATAGTACCCCAAAAGGCAACCCCCATTTCTCGGTCACCCACGTCCCCGGAATCTTTTTTAAGTTTTTCGTCTACCCTTCTAGCATGTCGAGGGATCAGTTGCTAGTGTCCTCTCCTGCTCAGCTGGTGAACCTGGGAATATTGAGGCAATGTTTCAATTGCCTCATGTACACAGACAACCCTCTCCTCCTCCCACAAAACACAAATACATGCGAGAGATGCAACTATACGGCCAAACTGGAGGCTGAGCTCTCTCAACATAGGACTGGCAAGACCAGTCAGGAGGAGAAGGTTACCACACACACTATAGACCCAGTCTCACATAGTACCATTACAACCTCAAATCATACACATAAACACACAAAGACATACTCGGAGGCTCTGATCAAAATCTACCAAAACAGCAGAGGCCACCAAAGCAGACACCCAAACAACCACCACCTCAGAACACAACACCGCAACACATAGACCTCACAGTCAGAGTGTCAAACAGTCACAGCCCTTAAGGCCAAACACAATGCCAGACACACTAGTCATTGGTGACTCCATAGTCAGACACACTGATGTCCCGCTCACCAGACTGAGTAAGGAGAAGGTCACAGTAAGCTGCCTGTCGGGCGCTAGAATCCGCCACATAACGCAAGCACTCAGGTCTCTCAACAGCAGGTACAAATATGACTCAGTCATTGTCCACGCTGGTGTAAATGACCTGAGACATACCTCCTTGGACTACATGAAAAGAGACATTGAGGAGCTCTCTGATTATGTAGCCCAGGCAGGTATGACCCTGACCTTGAGCAGTATCCTACCTTCACCAAGAATGATGCCACAATACAGAGATAAGATGATCAGCTTTAACAATTGGCTTAAACACTGGTGTCATTCAAAGGGGATCCAGTATCTGTCTGCCTGGGATGACATGCTGGACAAGCCACGCTGCCAAGGGCGGCTTGCACCTGTCACCCTGGGATTCGGATATTGGCAAAGGCTCTTGCCACCCCATAGTGCCTTTTTTAGGCAAGGCTCAAATTCTAAACCTACCACCCTAGAACACAAAAAAGGAAAAAAACTAAGGGTAATGCTGCTCAATGCCAGAAGTCTAAATCTCAAAATGCACGCACTCGAGGCCCTTCTCAGTATGGAGAACATCGATGTCTGTGCTGTGACAGAAACCTGGTTCAAGGCTCCTGAGAGCACCCCAGCGCTATCAGGTTTTACCTCATATCATGCGTTCCGGCCCCAAAATCCGGACAATACCAAGAAAGGAGGGGGTATCCATATTCATCAAGGACACCCACACCTCAAGACTGGTGGCAACGCACGATGCATCGGAGACCATCCAGGTGCAATTAACCATAGGCAAGACTGCTCTGCAAATTGTAGCATGTTACAGGCCACCCTCACAAACTCAGGAAACTCACATGGCCTTCCTGAAAACACTAGAGGGATAAATGTATCACCAAACACCATCATACTAGGTGACTTCAATTACCCTAATATAGACTGGGAACACTACTCAAGCCCAAACACCCTAGCCCAAAAGTTCCTGGAATTCATAAACTCAAATGCCATGGAACAACTAGTCACCATCCCCACAAGAGGAGATAACATACTTGATCTCATCATCACGAACATGGGAGCACAATGTTCAACACGGAAGTATACCCCTCACTGGTGAGATCAGATCACAAACTAATCTCGCTGGAGGTCCTCATCCCACCCCACCTGAAATAAAAAAGACCACAGTAAAGAACTTCTCAAAAGCCGACTTCACACTTCTAAAGACTAGTGTGGTCTCCTTTCAGGCCCCGAGCGCGGAAAACAATACTCAAGCCGCTGAATCACTTACAAACGCCTTCTACCAGCACCTGCAGGACTGCATGGATAAGGCAATCCCAAGCAAAACAAAGACTCTTTGTACCAAAGGCAAGTGTCCAGTCTGGTGGACCCCAGCCATAAACAAACTCTACAACAAAAGGAGGAAGCTACTACAAGATAGAGCAAAATCCTTAAAAGGTAAGACACCCTTGATCACTATAAGTAAAAAACTAAGAGCTCTCATAAAATCATCCAAAGCAAATTTCGAGAGAAAAATAGCTAAAGACTCAAAATACAATCATAAGGCCTTCTTTAGCTATGTTAGAAACCTAGGAGGAAACTCCCAGATATGCTCAGAACTAGTTCAAAATGATGTGAAGATTACTGATCCTACAGACATTGCCAACATACTGGCTGACAGGTTCAGTGCAAACTTCTCCCATCCCCAAAAGGAGAGATATCTATACCAAATGAGTGCAGCCCCCCAAACATCTCCAGCGCCCAAGTGAGAACTGCTCTCTCCAAAGCAAAAGACACAGCATCCATGGGACCCGATGGTGTCCCCGGCTGTGTGCTCCACGAACTCAATGAGGAATTAAACCCACAGCTAGGACAGCTGTTTAATCAAAGTCTTACCTCTGGATACGTACCCAGGGAGTGGCGCACTGCAACTGTGGTCCCACTTCACAAAGGTGGTGCCTCCACAGACCCTGGAAATTACCGGCCCATTAGCTTGACAAGCCTTATCTGCAAAGCCATGGAGAGGATCATAATGGACCTCATAAATAAAGACATAGGGAATTTGCAGACTTTGGATCCAACCCAGTTTGGCTTTGTCAAAGGCAGATCATGCCTTTTAAACTTGGTTGACTTTTTCGAAACAGTCACCAAAGCCATTGATGAGGGAAAGGCAGTCCATACAGCCTACCTCGATCTGGCTAAGGCCTTCGATACAATACCCCACTCGGGTATCATTGAAAAACTCATCAGCTTAAATGTTAACCCATACATCACAAGATGGGTTGCAAACTGGCTGAGTGACAGAACCCACAGGGTCAGAGTTGCTGGCGCCATGTCAGACTCAAAGCCTGTCACAAGTGGTGTCCCACAGGGCTCAGTCCTGGGCCCACTCTTGTTTGGCATCTACTTTTCCAAGTACAAGCAAACACAGGAGGGTTATGGCTGACAAAGTTTGCAGATGACTGCAAACTGGGCGCCATAGTAGAAAACACATCTGACACAGATATCCTTCAGAAGGGTCTCACAGAAACGGATAACTGGTGCCAGAGCCACGGCCTAAAGTTAAATGCCAAAAAATGCATAGTCATACCCTTCGGGAAAAACAAGGTTACCCTAGCTACCAAATAGGCGGCAATCCACTGAGCACAGAAGAAGTTATCAGGGACCTGGGGACCCAGGTTGATAGTAGTCTGTCATTCGACACCCATGTAGCTAAAGTAGTTAGGAAGTCCTTCTACATTGCCCACCTTATCATGAAGGGATTCTCATCTAGATCAAGGGAGGTCATAGTCTCCCTTTACTCATCACTCATCAGACCAATGATTGAGTACAATGCCCCATTTGGAATGTATCTGACCCGACACTTGCAGCAGCTGGAGAGGCCACAAAAGTTCCTCACCAAAAGGATAAAGGGTCTCAAAATCTGTCCTATGCTGCCCGACTGAAAGAACTCCAGCTCTATTCAGTCGCCACGCTTGCTCAGAGGTGACCTTTGCCTAACATACAAGGCCATGTCAAACCCAGATTTGATGAATATGCTTCACCTCAAAAATCTAGATCCATCAGAGCCACAAGGGCGGAGACTTAAACCTCGACACAGCTATTAATAGGGCGTGCTGGAGGGATAGATTCATCACCCAAAGACTCCCTATGCTGTGGAACAAAATCCCGGTACATGTGAGGCAGAGCACCTCGCTGGCCTTGTTCAAGAGAAATCTTGACCAATGGATGGGAGATCGCAGATATACCCCAGGAATTACCTCAGTGTCACTGCTCGACAGATGCACAGCAAAATAATGGGTATAGTTCCCCATACTAAAGGGGTGGCGTAAGCCACAAAACGATGGGCTAGGCTTATAAATGCCCTCGGGCAGATAGCCTAGTATGAACCTATGAACCTATGAACCTATAAATGAAATACCCCACCTGCTTGTCTTCTATGTTAGAGCGAGATGAGCAGCATGGTGTCAGAAGTGGCATGTCTAAAAGGACATGGTGTCAGAAGTGGCATGTCTAAAGGGCATGAAGTTAGAGGTGGCATGGTGAAAATGACTTAAGGCACTTTCTTGGGACTAGTGGAATATGTAAGAGTGAATCATCCTTGAAATGTGCACACTTTGCAAAACAATTCAGAAACAAATTTTAGAAATTAAAACTTGCTCAGCACTATTTCTTATTCACATAATATGAAACAAGGCATACAGAATTTTCTAAATGATATTTGCATAAACTGATATGTAAGATATTGATAGAAATATTCAAATTACTGCAGAAAATGTTTGAAATAAAGTACAAATTGCATAAAATGAATAAAATAAGGGACAACGACTGAATTTTCACAAAGCATGTATTTTTCATACTAATCAAAGATATCTGAGTTATCAGAAGTGTATAAAGTGTTCACATGTTTGTGTTACAGTAAAGCTATTTCACAAAAGTACAGCCATTACACAGCTTATTTAGCAGAATACAGCCATTTCAAATGATATTTCACAACTTACAGTATTTAGAAGAATTTATTGTACATTTGAATGTTATTACAAGCTCACAGAATAGTTTGTTCATACATAATTACAAAGGCCATATTTTCAGTGTGTTTGTACATACTTTGTGGGCATGGCAGTGGACTTGTCTTTGATAGTAATATTGCAGAGAACTGGAGAGTGTTTGAGCAAGAGCATGCCATTTTCATACAGGCTGCATTTTCTGATAAAGATGACCGTAGAAAGTAATTTATTCTGCTTAATTTAGCTGGGTCAGAAGCCGTTGAAAGGGAATGTTCATTTGTGTATGCACCTGCTATCTGTACAGAAGAAGTGGAAAACCAGCATATTGTTTGTTGTACCGGCTGAGTCAAAGGTGGACCCTAAGTGCTGAAAAAGTAAATTTAGAGAAATGTGTAACCCCCAGACAAATGTTACAATGGAAAGGCACTTATTTTACACAAGGGATCAAAAGCCTGGTGAAACTTTTGCAGCATATATAACTGACCTGAGAAATAAAGTTAAAACATGCTGATTTGCTTTGTGACAGTGATTTAACTTTGAATAAGGCCATTGAGATTTCTCAGATGTACGAACTCTTAGAAGAGCATACAGGTATGGTTACAAATGAGAATGCCTCTAGAAGGCACAGTGATAAAGCTCTTGTTGATAGTGTGCAGCACATAGTTAAAATAAACAAGCCCAAGCACATGGCAGCAATTGTAGATTCTGCAGCACTCTCTGGTAAACCCCAGAACTTTCCAGTAAATTCCAGAGTTTGCACAGTCTCAGTGAATCACGAGAGTGAGTCAGCAAACTCAAAGCATGGGCCCCAACCCCATTTCATTGCCAACTGTTTTAATTGTGATGGAAGTCATGAACCTAAAAGGGAAAAATGTTTAGCTTTTGGTCAACAATGCCACAAATGTAATACATGGAATAATTTCAAAATATTTTGTAAATCAAAACACCCACATTCTTTTATTAAAAGGAAACATTTTAAGAAATGAGTTGATCAATTAGAAAGCTGCAACCCTACTCTTTATGCTGATGATGTGTCAGTGCTTCATGAAACGATCAATGCCATATATTTAAGGGCAAAGAATGAGGTATTTTGTACTGTTTGGATAAATGACAAACCCATAGAGATCAAAGATGACACAAGTTCCGTGTACAATTTTATGTCAGCAGAAATATTTGCTAGAGTGTGTTATGGTGAAAGGCTTGATTTGGCAAGGTGTGTGAAACTTATTGCTTATGGAGGTGAAGAAATTCAGACCAAAGGCTCACTAGTGCTTTCATGTTACTCTGCTGGAAGAAGCTACGACATTATTTTATGTGGTCAAGAGGCACGTCCAGTCATTATTAGGGCTCAGAGATAGTTTGAAAATGGGACTGCTTTCATTTAATAAGGAAGTCCACCAAGTTAGCTTAAAAGACCACTACTCTAATTTTGCCCACTACATTTTTTTACCTATGCTGATCTTTTTGAAGACAAACTAGGCAAACTAACAGTTTTGTTCTTCATGAAGCTAGAACCAGAGGTCAGTCCAGTTATCAGGCCAGCTCATAAAGTTCCAATAGCCATGCAGGACAGAGTAAAAGCCGAGTCAGATAAAATGGTGTGGCAAGGTGTGATTTCTCTAGTTGAAACTCCAGCTGAGTGGGTATCTTCCATGGTGGTAGCTCATAAGAAAAGCTCATATTACATCGGAATATGTATTGCTTCACAAGATTTGAACAAGGCACTAAAAAGACCTCATCATCCAATGTGCACAGTCGAAGAAGTTGCAACCTTGATGCCAAATACCACTGTTTTTTTCTGTTCCTGCATACAAACAGTTAATTTTGGCAAATTCAGCTTGACAAAAAATTCTCATTGCTAACTACTTTCAATACTCAATTTGGCAGGTACAGATTTTTGAGAATGCCATTTGGGATAAATTCTGCAAGTTGAAGTCTTTCAACGTGCAATGGAGCAAATTCTTTCTAGGTATCCTTGTGCTATTATAGTAGACAACATACTAGTAGGAGGTCATGGTGAAGCTGAACATGACAGAAACCTCAGAAAAGTTCTAGAAAGGGCACATCAAGTGAATCTTAAGCTCAGTCCACAGAAATGCAAATTCATGCTACAAGAAGTTGCTTATGTTGGTCATTTATTTACTAATACAGGTCTACAACCAGACCCTTCTAAGCAAACACCCATTCTCAAGATGCCAGTACCAGACAATGTTCAAGCCTTGTAAAGTTTTCTTGGCATGGTTAACTACCTAGGCAAGTTCATTCCAGACTTGAACCAACTTTCAGCACCGCCAAGAGAGCTGACATGTAAAAATGTATCCTAGTCTTGGTTAGAGCAACACCAAAGAGCATTTGATGTCCTAAAACAGAGAACTGCTAGTCCACCAACTCTCAGATACTATGATGTTCACAAACCAGTCACTCTTCCTGTGATGCTTCGAAATTTGGTCTTGGTGCAGTCATTCTACAAGAAGATTAACCTGTCGCCTATGCATTGAGAACTCTTACCCAAACTGAAATGTAGTATTCCCAGATTGAGAAAGAGGTTTTGGCAATTGTGTTTACATGTTCGAAGTTCCATGATTATGTTTATGGTAGACCTATCCAAATCAAAACAGACCACCAATCTCTAGTCACTGTCATGAGAAAGCCTATGCATTCATCTCCAGACAGACTGCAATGTATGATGCTGAGATTGCAAAAGTATAATTTCACTCTTGTCTACAAGAAAGGCAAACTTATTGATCTTGCTGAAACATTATCCAGATCGCCCAGTAGCACCACTAAACAGCATGAGAATGAGAACCTTGATTTTGAAGTCATGGAAGTGAGAATTTTTTCTTTCACATGTCTTGAGTGAGCTAAGAGATCACACAGCCACAGATCCAGTTTTACAGAGGTTAAACCACTTTATCAATCAAGGATGGCTGTCTAAGCAATCTAGTGTACCTCAAGAAGTGCAACCTTATTTTCCATACAGAGATGAGATTTTGTCTGACAAAGGTATCATTATGAAAGGTCCAGAAGTAATTGTTCCAAATTCCTTGCAACCAGACATTACTGTCTTTCATTGTGGTCACCCAGGAACCAAATATACCAAAAGAAGGGCAAGAGGACCAGTATGTTGGCTTTCCATGTCACAAGACATTGAGAGGACTTTTCATTTTGTTCCATGTGTAATAGTACTAAGCCACATCAAACAAAGGAATCACTTCAGCTAAACAAAAACCCAGAACTACCTTGGTCGACAATAGCCACCAACATCTTTGAGTGGAATGGTCAACCTTATTTGATGTTAGTAGACTCTTACTCCAATTGGTTTGAGATTGACCTGCTTCCTAATCTAGCATCCAGTACTGTCATTACTAAGATGAAACGTCATTTCGCAGTCCATGATAGTCCACACAAACTTATTTCTGACAATGGCACACAGTTTACAAGCCAACATTTTGAAACATTTGCTGAAGAATGGGACTTTACTCATGTCAGAAGTAGCTCTGAGTACCCGCAGTCAATTGCTTTGGCAGAATGTGTAGTTCAAAGTACAAAACAGTTACTTGAGAAGTTAAAACAAGATAATAGTGATGTTTTCTTGAATCTCTTGAATCTCAGAAATGTTTCTTATGATAAACATCTTGGTTCACCTGCTCAGAGACTTTTGTCAATACAAACCCGAACAATCAGTAGTCAATTGTTAGTTCCATGTGTCAAGAACAACAGGTCACTGAAAACCAATCTGTTGAAGAAGCGTTTAACCCAGAAGTCCTACTATGATAAAACCAGCAAACCGCTCAATGCATTACAAGAAGGAGAAGTGGTAAGGATACAAACGTTCAAAGGTTATGATCAAATTGGTGTTGTGAAGAGTATTTGCCCAGAGCCAAGAACATACATTCTGGAATCACAACGAGTGGTCTTTAGGCAGAATCAGAAACATTTGACACCGGTGTCCGAGCCTACACCACAGCACATAGCCTGTGAGAAAGACTCATTATCTCAGAGTGAGTTGTCCAGTGTTCCAATTTCAGAGGAAGTTCCAGAGGACATTTCCATTCCTGTGATGAATCCAGAAGTTCCTGCTATGAGTTGTGCACTGAAGACTGCCCTGTTGATAAATTTGGTCCAGATTGTTATGTTACGAGATATGGTCGCATCTCTAAACCCTGTAACAGATAGGAAACAACTTGGACATGTACATTGTGTTTTGTTTCTAATGTCTATAGTAATGCATCTCTAACTCTAATGTTGTTTTTACAAAGGGCAATATTTTTAAGAGGTAGGATGTAGATCATTGTGTGTGTATGTACCTTTAAAGAAGTTATCCAAGGGCTTGCACAAGTGTATAAATACTGAGCACGTGCGAGTCTGACTGCCATTTTGTAGTAAGCTGTTGAGATGTAAACATGTATGTATGTAAGGTCTGTCTGTTAACCAGTTTGTTCATATTTTATGATGCTTCTGTCCATCCTGATGTGTTTCTATGTATTAAAGCATCTAAACAAAATACTCTCCTGCTTGTCATTTATGTTAGAGAGGTATGAGTGACAGACCTCAAAAGGGTGACCCTTATACAATTGGGTCTATTTTATAACACTTAAGTCTTAAAACTTTGACTGTTATAATATCATACCATTTAGATCGAAAGACCATAACATCGATTACTCAGAATAGCGAATTTTTTTCCCAGGGAAAAAATTCACTGTTCTGGCAAACATACACAAAACACAAGCACACCAAAATAAATAATCCACACACATACACTTAGGTTCATAGGTTCATACTAGGCTATCCGCCCTAGGGCATTTACAAGCCTAGCCAGGGTGTGTTTGGCTTTTACCACCCATTTTAAATGAATTTTGCTATGCCCTTTTTCGAGGTTAGTATACTGTGCCTCTGTCTAACAGTGACACAGAAGTGATACCCGGAGTAAATCTATGATCTCCCATCCACTCATCAAGATTCCTCTTGAAGAGAGTCAATGAGGGACTCTGTCTAACCTGGACTGGGATTTTATTCCAGGGTAAAGGGAGCCTCTGGGTTATGAATCTGTCCCTCCAGCATGTCCTTTTTATTTCAGTGCTGAGGTTCAAGTCTCTCGAGCACATAGCTCGATGGGATTTGGATTTTCTGAGGTGCAGCATGTCCATTAATTCTGGGTTGGATGTGGCTTTATACGTCAGGCACAGATCGCCTCTGAGCAGGTGGTATGCCACTGAGTAGAGCTGGAGTTTCTTTAACCGGGCAGCATATGGCATCTGTTTGAGTCCTTTGATCCTCTTGGTGAGGTACTTTTGGAGTCTTTCCAGTTGCTGCAGGTGTCTGGTAAGGTACATCCCAAAAGGGACATTGTACTCAATTATGGGCCTGATGAGGGATGAGTAAAGAGGCACGATGACCTCCTCTGATCTAGATGTGAATCACTTCATGATTAGGTGGGCTATATAAAATGTTTTTCTAACCACTTTGGCCACGTGGTTGTCGAATGAGAGATTGCTATCAACTTGGGTCCCCAGGTCCCTAATTACTTCTTCCGTACTTAATAGATTACCATCTATGTGGTAATTTGTGGGCACTTTGTTTTTGCCGAAGAGGATGACTATACACTTTTTGGAGTTTAGCTTGAGGCCATGGCTCTGGCACCAGTTGTCTGTTTCTATGAGGCCCTTTTGTAGGATGCTTGTGTCGGCTGGAGAGTCGATTATGGCGCCCAGTTTGCAGTCATCTGCAAACTTGGTCAGCCACAGTCCTTCCATGTTGGCCTGTACCTCCGAGAAATATATACCGAACAAGAGAGGTCCCAGGACTGAGCCTTGTGGGACGCCACTTGTAAGTGGTTTGGAGTCTGACATGGCTCCAGCAATTCTAACCATGTGGGTTCTGTCCTTGAGCCAGTTTGCAACCCATCTAGTGACATAGGGGTTTATATTTAAGCTGGTGAGCTTATCTATAATGCCCGAGTGGGGTATTGTATCGAAGGCTTTTGCGAGGTCCAGCTAGGCTGTGTGGACCACCTTCCCCTCGTCAATGGCCTTGGTGACTGTTTCAAAGAAATTGACCAGGTTTAAGAGGCAGGATCTGCCCTTAACAAAGCCGAACTGGGTAGGATCCAGTGTCTGTAGGTTCCCAATATCTTTATTTATGAGGTCCATGATGATCCTTTCCATAGCTTTGCAGACCAAGCTAGTCAGGCTTATGGGGCAATAGTTTCTAGGATCCGTTGAGGCACCACCTTTGTGGAGAGGGACCACTGTTGCTGTACGCCACTCTTTGGTACATATCTTGTAGTAAGGCTGAGATTGAACAGTAGTTTTATGTTTGGGTTTAGTTCTTCTTGGAGTTCATGTAGGACGCAGCCCGGGACACCGTCTGGTCCCATTGATGCTGTGTTTTTTGCTTTGGAGAGGGCGGCTCTTACCTGAGCATCTGAGATGTTAGGGGGGCAGCACTCTGCTGGGATAGATATTTTCCCTTTTGGTGGGGAAGGGGGGGAGAAGTTTGCGCTGAACCTGTCAGCTAGGATGTTGGCAATGTCTGTGGGTTTGGTGTATTTTTTGTCATTTTGGACTAATTCTGAGCATATCTGGGAATTCCCACCCAGGTTCTTAACATAACTAAAGAAAGCCTTGTGATTATCCTTAGTGTCCTGTGCAATTTGTCTCTCAAAGCTGGCCTTAGACGATTTTATGAGTGCCCGTAGTTTTTTGCTAATACTAATCAGAGATGCCTTCCCTTTTCGGGATTTTGCTCTATCATGTAGTAGCTTCCTCCTTCTATTGTATAGTTTGTTTATGGCTGGGGTCCACCAGACAGGACACCTGCCTTTGGAGGATTGGGTCTTGGTTTTGTTTGGGATTGCATGATCCATGCATTCCTGAAGGTGTTCATAGAATGCGTTTATAAAGGATTCTGCGGTCTGGGCCGTATTTTCCACAGGCCCGGGGGCTTTGAAGGATTCCACTTCGGTTTTGAGGTGTGTGAAATTTTCTTTAGAGAAGTTTTTCACTGTGGTTTTCTGGGCAGGGGCTGGGGTCGGGATGTGAATATCTAGTGAGATTAGTTTATGGTCTGATCTTACCAGTGAGGGATACACTTCTGGTCTGGAGCATAGAGTCCCCATGTTGGTGATGATCAGGTCCAGTATGTTTTCCCCTCTTGTGGGAGTGGTAACAAGTTGTTCCAGAGCATTTGAGTTTATAAATTCTAGGAACCTTTGGGCTAGGGTGTTGGAGCTAAAGTAATGCTCCCAGTCTATGTTTGGATAGTTGAAGTCGCCCAATATAATGGTGTTTGGAGAGACCTTCATATTTTCCAGTGTTCTCAGGAAGGCCGAGTGGGGTTCCTGGGTTTGGGAGGGTGGTCTGTAGCAGGCTATAAACTGGAAGGCAGTTTTACCCACTGTTAGTTGCACATGGATAGTCTCTGATGCATCGTGCTGTGCCACCAACCTGGAGGTGTGGGTATATTTTACGAATATTGATACTCCCCCTCCTTTTGTGGTTCGGTCCAAGTTTTGGGGCCGAAAAACATGGTATGAGGTATAACCTGGTAGTGCTGGGGTGCTCTTGGGAGCCTTGAACCAGGTTTCTGTTACTGCACAGATATCGATGTTCTCCATGCTAAGGAGAGTTTTGAGTGCGTGCATCTTGAGGTTTAGACTTCTGGCATTGAGTAGCATTACTCTTAGTTTCTTATCCCTTGTGATACATATAGAGGTGGGTTTGTCTTTTGAGCCTTGCCTAAAAAAGGCACTATGGGGGTGGCAAGAGCCTTTGCCAATATCCGAAAGCCCAGGGGTGACAGGTGCAAGCCGTCCCTAACGAAGCATCGTGGCTTGTTGAGCATGTCATCCCAGGCTGACAGGCATTGGATCCCCTTTGAATGACACCAATACTTAAGCCAATTGTTGAAATTGATCATATTGTCTTCATATTGTGGCATCATTCTTGGTGAGGGTAAGATGCTACTCATGGTCAGGGTCATACCGGCCTGGGCTACATGCTCAGAGAGCTCTTCTATGTCTCTTTTCATGTAGTCCAGGGAGGTACGTCTCAGGTCATTCACACCAGCATGGACAATGACTGAGTCATATTTGTACTTGCCTTGGAGTGACCTGAGTGCTTGTGTTATGTGGTGGATCCTAGCGCCCTACAGGCAGCTCACCATGACCTTCTCCTTGTTCAGCCTGGTGAGCGGGACGTCAGTGTGCCTGACGATAGAGTCACCTATTACAAGTGTATCAGGTGTGTTGTTTAGCCTTAAGGGCTGTGACTGTTTGGCACACTGGCTTTGTGAGCTATGTGTTGCACGTGGGGTAGCAGTTGCTTGGGTGTTTGCTTTGGAGGTCTCTGTTGCTTAGGCAGATTTTTATTTAGAGCCTCCGAGTATATTTTTGTGTGTTTATGTGTTTAGTTTGCTGTCGTGGTAGGTCTATGTGAGACTGGAATTGTAGTGAGTGTGGTTTCCTTCTCCTCCTGACTGGTTACGCCGGTACTGAGTTGAGAGAGCTTAGCCTCCAGTTTGGCTATATGGTTGCATCTCTCACGTGTTGGAATTTGTTGGGAGGAGGAGAGGGTTGTCTGTGTACATGAGGCAGTTGTAACATTGCCTCAAGATTCCCAGATTCACCAGCTGGACCGGAGAAGAGATTGACAACTGACCTTTGGACATGCTAGAATAGTATTGGGAATTCCTTTATAATTGAAAAAAGGGCCAGTGGGGACCAAGGTACTCAAGGGGAGTTTGTGAGGGTGTAGTGCTTTTAATTTTTTAGTGCTGACTTATATAATTGCTTTAGTGAGCAAGTGCCAGGCTTTAGAGTAGGAATAGGGTGTTTATTATGAGAACTAGATCAGTTCTAAGGGAAAAAGTGAAGAGCAGACTTTGTGGAGCCGAGAATGGTTTAAACTCAATTAAGCGCTGTTGCCCGATGCTGCGCTGTGCACAAAAACGGCCAATAGACTACCAGATTCTTGTGCTGGGAACACTCCTCCAGGGATAAATAGGCTGCTCCCCACTGCCACTGGTGAACAAAGAAGCCTCCCTTTATCCAAGAAAGGAAATGGGCAACACAGGAACTTTCCAAAAGTCCAGAATACAGCAAAGCCTGTATTTGGACTACTCTAGGTCAGGAAAAGATGGGAAACACGGATTTTTTTTTGTTTTTTTTTTTGTTTTTTTTTTGCAACAAACAGCAGGAAAATGCAATAAATATGTAACACAGGCTAGCGCACTTGAGTGTGTAGCCTCAACAGGTAAATGCAACAAACAGAACCCTACACTAAACCATACATACACTACTAGCTATACACTCACCTTACCCGCTCCCTAGCCCTAAGGTCCCTAACTATCACACACTCACCTTACCCGCTCCCTAACCCTAAATTCCCTATCGCACACTCACCTTACCCACTTCCTAACCCTAAGGCCTCTATCACACACTCACCTTACCCGCTCCCTAACCCTAAGGTCCCTATCGCACACTCACCTTCGTTCGCACACTTACCTTAACCCGGTCCGTAACCTTCGCTTCACAGTCGAGGAAATAGCGAAGCTGCAAAAACAGCCCACCAAATACTTTGCTTCGCTATTTTCAGCGTTCGGTGCATAGGGTTCGATATTATAACATTTGAAGTTTTAAGACTTCAATGTTACAATATAGACCCATACAATTATATGATGAAATCTCTAAATTGACATCATACTGTTGGTATCAACAAAGTGGCCAACTTCATTAAGGAGTTTTATGCCCACATAGATAAATACATGGCCCTACAAGTCCCAGCTAGAGCCAAATATATGGGAAATTCAAAAATAATCTTGACTTCACTTGTAGTCAACTAACATAAATTTTATAACAAGAGAAAAAACTCCCTAAACTGTGTAGTTAGGGAAGAATTTCTCAGAATGAGGATAGTATAAAAAAATATCACCAAGAAAATGAAAAGCATAATACGGACCAGTAAAGCAAACCATTAACAGTGGTTAGCTGCTGAAACAAATGATAACAACAAATACTTCTTTTGCTCGGAACTTCTCCTTAGTGAGCCCCCCCCCCCCGACTCAAATGACATCACAAATATAATAGCAAACAAGTCCTCTGCAAACTTCATCCACAAAACAAGTATTCCAGTGTCATTCATCCCAGATTTCTAGTGCTGTGGCATAGAAGGATAAAGCCCTGACTGTGACCTAGGTGACCCAGGTTCAATTAGCAGCTTGGGTATCTGAGGGTTTGGGAAGACAAGGATGGGTTTGCCTGTACCTTTCCTAGAGGAAGAGGGTGCACACTTGGGCACATTTTGTATTTGATCTCAAGTACAGACTGGGGACAAAGAAGGGGACATTGTCTTAAGAAGGGAATAGATGGGGGACTTTGGCTGAGTCATAATGGAGGTGGGACACTACACTAGAATGTCCTCATTGCATTTCCACCCCCTAGACTTGAACAGGTGTGCACAAGGGAAAGAGAAAGGTAGAGCTTAAGTATAATGCTGCACCAGGAACCACAATCTCCTCATTGGTTCCACGCATGGGTCAGGATAAAGCCAGAGGAGAATTAGGTATGCCCAGTGGATGTGGTCGACAAGGAGAGGCCCTGGTGTGAGCTGAGTGAGAGCTGCAAATAGGCACAAATGTTGCAAGAAAAAAAAGTCAAAATACTCATGCTAGATTCCCTTATTCCCAATTATTACTGAAAATGTTATCTAAAAACAAAAGCACTTCCTCCATGAGTCCTGATAACATACCTGAGTGCTTATTAAAGAGCTTCAAACAGTCTCTCACTGAAACTCTCTTTAAATTGTTTAAAACTAAGCTTAGCCACAGAGTATGTACCCAGATCCAGGCACACTGCTGGGGTAATACCCCCCGACCAGGGTGGCCCTACCACTGACGCTGGAAATTACAGACTATTCAGGTTTGAGTATGATATGTAAATCTGTGGAATGTATTATATCTGATCACATTAATTATGATATTTAAAACACTCATTAAGCTTGCCCCCCCACGTCCAACTTGGTTTCTCAAAAAGGAAATCATGGCTGATAAATCTTGTTCATTTCTTTTGAAAGGGTTACACAAGCTGTTGAGAGTGGTCACACTGTTCATACAGCTTATTTTGATTTGGCCAAACCATTCAACACCATATCTGATTCCAGAATTGTAAGAAAACCATCATCCTCAAAGGGAGGAAATTCAGTCTACTGTTCATCTTTGGTTTTCCTTAATCCTTTCAACACACCTGAACTGACCAAGACTACACTGTAATAACTAAATTAAGTTGGGGTCTAGAGACTGCTAGGGGTCAGAAGCCATGGCATTATAAATGCTATGAGGTGAGCTTTTTTTCACAACCTTTTGATTTAATGATGTTCTAAACAAAAATCATATGTAGAGAAAGAAATATATTTTACTCTTTTATTTAGGGAATAAATGAGTTATATCCAAGGCTTAATTCTCAAAATTCATCAAATAGCAGTGTACAATAAACATAAAAGACAAATGCTTGTGGTGTTATTAAATCATATCTGGAAATAATATCTGCCTCCCTCCTCCACCTTAAAAAAGGTGGTCAGTTTCTGTGTAACCTAGTCTGGTGTTAAACTGGGATGAAAATTATGAAACAAATGGTCACAATCTTATAGGATCATAGGAGTTGCAAGTCACTGCTGTCATATACATATACAGCATGCCTTCTTAGCCCTACCCACAAAAGACAGCTACCTTCTGTATACACCTCTGATTGTCACACTTCAACAAAACTGAAAAGTCAAATTGAACATGTTTGATGTCAGACATATATAAACAGAATGCTTCTTTACCCTCTCGCAAAAAATAGCTACCTATATATGCAGCTTGTGTCTGATTGTGAGGAAATGCAAAAAAATAATTACAGTAAGTTTGCAACTTACTTTTAGACAGTACACTACTCATGTACAAGCTAAGTGACCCTCTGTGCACCCCTCTGAAGTCTGTAAGGAAAGTTAAAGAAATAACGACCACACCGTCCCCAGCCCAACACAAGAAACTGACCTACTTGGTTTGGAAGGAAAGTTAAAGAAATAATGACATCATCCCATCTCCCCACACATATCATCCCCATCTCCCCACACAAACCACAGCTATCCTCTGTGTATGAATCAGAGCAGGGCTAATTTTAGACTAGGTAGAATTTAGGGCAGAGGCCACTTCTAAGCCCATGTCAAAATCCATTTTTTGCCTTGGTGTTTGGGAGCCACCAGCCCCCCCCCCCCAAGCTCTGAATATCTGGGTACAGTAGACCCCCTCTTATCTGGCCTCTCTTTAACCTGCCATCAAACGTCTGTTGTAGTTCTAGCAAAAAACAGCAGAGAAGAACAACACTTTCACCTCCTCTGGCCTAAATAATGCAGGCATTTGAGTTTTAGACTTCATATTCATTAGAAAAATGGGTACTTACGTATTATCGCAACCACATTTTCGCAATGCCATAATTCGTTATGTTTGTGCGAAAACACCTATGTTTACCTTAGAAGAGATGTGTAAACAAGTAAGTGTTACTGTGCCACAGTGGGTATGAGGCAGCAAGAGGAATATGTTAAAATTTTGTACTCATCCCTGGTGCGCTTCATGTCTTCTGTGAACTACACAGTGGCACCCACCTTTAGAAATCCTGCATTCCGTATTACGGATCATAACTCATTGGAGTGCACAGGGTTGGATGCATACTTCCAGTTAAGGAAAAAAGTGTTTCACTGTTTGTATAGCCAGTAAAGCACTTAGTAAGTTTGGTTTCATAGACTGCGACTAAAAATATCATTACAGAAAAAAGTCGGTGAGTAATTTCTGTAAACCTCCCCAAAAAGAACTCAGACTTAAGAGTGAATTAACGTACCTTCTGAGAGACCAGACTATAACAGGGATGTGTGACAACTGATCAGATACCTGCAAAAAGAGCTTTCAAAGTAAGTGAGTTACTTTATCTGAGTGAGCCATGTTCCCCACTCTTTGTCTTGTTGGAAACGTGGTGACTTTCAGGATCTGTAACATTAAGGACTGAGAAGCAGTAGTCAGGTGTATAGTTCGGGAAAGGATGCTACTAGGGAAGAGGAATTTTTCCGTTATTCCTCTTCCTGTGTGAAAAGCAATCTGAAACAATACTACTTAACACTACACACCACTTGTTAGGTTTACAGACATGGTTTCTTGAAAACTTTACAAATTATGGGGCTTTGGAAATATGGTTGCAATAATACGTAAGTACCCAAAAATGCATATTAACACAAATCCTGTTATTCTAACTGATTTATAACCTATGAATATTATTTTGTATGCTTTTTCTCATTAACCAGCCATTTGTTTATGTGGCCTGAGGTCTGGTCCCAGCGAGACCAGATAAGAGAGAGTCTACTATATTCTATGCTGCATTTTATCCATTTGAATAATGACCGCAAACTGAGCACGTGACAAGAGGATCAGTTACTTTTACCCAGACAAACCCCAAGGGGTTATACCCATATCTATGTACAATTCATATGTTTGATTGTGATAAAAGAGGATAACAATGAAATGAAGGCATTTTACCTTTGTTTCAAACAAACATTTGCCATGCATTTTAAAATTACAAGTTGCTTCACATAAATCACAGCAGTCCTGCAAGCCAGAATAATAAGCTAGCAGCAGGCAGGTACTCATTTTCCTCAACAGACAGCCCCAGCAATTATACCTGCTCTGTGCACACCTAGTGTCAAGCAGTCCATCTTACTTCTCACAAGTGCACACTAGCCCTGCAAAGCCAGATAGCACTGACTGCTTCAAATTAAGCAAAAGACAAGAGTGCCAGTTCATTTTATCCAGTCAGCCCCAACCCCATATCGCTCAACTTCTTGTGTTCAGAATCAGGAACAAATCCAAAAATAATCAGAGCCCCTTTTTAAAATATTTAACATGAGGAGTTGGCAAAATAAGAAAATATGAAATAAAGTGCATTTTCTGAAGTAAACTAAGTCTATAAATCCAATTATTGTCATTATGTATCAAGTGTAATCCATCACCTTTTCTCCCAAAATTACCAGTTTTACTAGGAATTAGGAGGGACAGAGAAAACTTTTGATCCAAAGTCAGGGACATTTGAGAGGTATGGCAACCCCCTCCCAGCAGTTATAGTCATGAGTTCTAATGGCCATGTGATAGGTTTCACCTTTGCTAACCCGGTCCACACAGACAAGTTGTCACATATTAAAGTATTACAAGTTGCTCCACAGAAATCACAAAGCCATAAATATTGAAGAAGATATTTAGTTAATCACTGCCAGCATCATGAAAAAACTAATAATATTTACTTCACAGTTTCTGTCTTCCACAGTTCCTCCCAACTGTCCAGAATTCAGCAGAATGTCCCTCCCAGCTCCACAAAGATACAGCCAACCAGTAAAGCCACACTTTAAAATGTTATACTTTTTTTTAAGAACATTATAGTTTGAACTTAAAAAATGCATCCTATTGATGATAACCCTCTCCAGTCAGCAAGATAGCGTCATGGCTACCATTTAAACATTGCAAGTCTAACCTGGCCATGTCAAGTGAAGTACCTCCCCATGGAGCACCCATCACACTCTGGGGCAGGTGCATTTTGTTGAAACATGGTGCCTCATTTTATTTATTTTTAGAGCAAATAAACCACACATTTCATTGCTATAAAAAATAAATAAATCAGAAACAGTGCCCTATCCAGGCATGGCACCCTAGGTGACCACCTAGTTGGTCTATGCATAAGGCTGACCCTGGCAGCTATGTAGCAAACCTGAACTGGATAAAGTAGATGTTGGAGAATGGATGACTGAATGAATGGATGTGTGTGTGATGGAGGGATGGCACCACTGCCACAGAATATGACAGTAGAAGTGCATCACTGCCACCAGATGACACTCAGGTGGCAGGATGCCACCCACTCTGGCATCAGGATGACTGGCACTCATGGAGTTTGAATTCCACTACTGCCAAACAAGGGTGAAATGATAGCAAGAGAGTTCACACATGTATGTTTCAATAACTAACTCACAAAATATAATCTGGCACCAAGAGCATACAGAGGATATGCACTGCTATTCTGGTTTGGGCTTCAGATCTCCACAGCCACATTAAACTGTACACAAGCCATTAATAGAGCTTAGTCTTTGGCCAAGCACCCCCAAGGCCCTCTCTCCACACTCTCTCCAGTGTCTTCCAGTGCCCCTTTACCCACAATAACTATCTTTCACAAAATGTATTATTTTAACATGCACACACACACACACACACACACACACACACACACACACACACACACACACACACACACACACACACACACACACTGAAATTCATTTTACTGAGACCACAATACCTACATTTCAAAATACTGAAAACTCATTTGGCTGAGTATTATTATTATTATTAAAGCTTACAGTACTGACTTTCAAAATATTGAATTTTAAACCATAGACATGCACACTTACAACACCAACAAGTAACTATTTCCAAAACTTAAAAACTACTTACTTACCCTCTTAACAGAAACCAGACAATATAACACCAAACTAGGTGGGGGGGGGGTACACTCCCCACACCCCCTGATATGGGGAGCTGTGCCCACCACCCCCACACCAACTATATATATACTAACTCCAGGATTGCAGTATAGTGGGGAAAAGGACATATACCTTTTACTTACTTTACAGTACTGTACACACTGCCACTACTACCAGGAGGGCACAAAACATCTACCATAGTACTTTAGGTACTTTCTATAAAAATGTAGAGAGACATACCCACATTTAGAAGCATTACAACACTACTTTCTATGCTCCTATTAGTATTCTGACATTTGGCACTTTAAGTTACTGTAGTGTTTTATTTTATCACAAGCAAGTCACAGGTGAAAGGAAACCCAGCTGGAAGACTTTTTCAATGTTTCAATGATACCTGAGTTGGAAATTGTGTCAAAAACCTTGGCTGGGTCAAGATAGGTGGTATGCACCATCTTACCTTCTTCCAGGGCTTTGGTGATATTCTCAAAGAAGTCTACCATGTTTAACAGGCATGATCCACCCTTGACAAAGAGAAACTGGGTTGGGTCAAGAATTTGAAGATCGCCTATGTCCTTATTTATAAGGTCCACGTTGCTTCTTTCCATGGCCTTGCAGATGAGGCTGGCCAGGCTTATGGGTCTATAGTTCCAAGGGTCAGTTGATGGCCTCCCTTTGTGCAAAGGGATTACTGTTGTTCTCCACTCTGCTGGAACATAGCCAGTTCTCAGGCTATGGTTAAAGACAGCACCTAGTGCTTCTGCAAGAACTTGTTTTAGATTGCTAAGCAAGCAGTCTGGGATGTTATGTGGTCCCATTGAGGTCATGTTTTTGACCTTGGAGACAACGGATATAGCCTGCACTCTAGAGATGCTAGGGGAGGGGACTGGTGTCAAGAATGCTTTGAGGTATGGCTGGTTGGGGATGGGGGGGTGGTGAAACTGGTGCCAAATCTGTTAGCTAGCAGGTTGGCAATTTACTCAGGTACAGTATGAGTGATAAACTTAGAACAAAGTTGAAGAACAACTCCAGGAAAACCGCAAGCAGTCCAACAAATACTTTATTGGCAAGACACAGTTGTTAAGCGCTTTCGAAAATCTTCATCAGAACAACATTAATACACAAAAAACATTCCCAATATATAGCCCCTCACAATGAATCGCATGATATAATTAATTAATCATTTAAAGCAAAACTACCATATTTATAAAAAGGTTTAAAAATTATCTAATACTATATGCCAATAATTTTAGCAGGGGGTAATTGAACAACAATCATTTAACCCAGGATAATTACAGGCATCCAGTAAAATCTGCCATCTAAGTTCCTATTTGTCTAAATGTTAATTTATTATCCCCCCCCCCCGTAAACCCTTGTGTAGCTGTTCTATAGTTAAAAAATTAAAATTATGATTATCATGTTTTTCAACATGCCTATAAAGTGCATTTGTGCAATTTTTATTTTTAATATCTAAAACATGTTGATATATCCGCTTCTTAAAAACCCTACTGGTTTTTCCAACATAAAATGCTGGACATTGATTACATTGTACAGTATGAGTGATACCATCCACTGCAAGTTTGACACATAGCTGGGCATTCCCTTTCAGATTTCTGACATAGCTAAAGAATGCCTTATGGGTTTATCTTTAGCTAGGGATGCTATTTTAGCTTCATAAGTCATTGTCGACTGTGTTTACAGGAGATTTGAAACTTTTTATACTATCACTCAGTAGGCCGTAGTTAGCTTTAGAAAAATGTTTTAGTTTTATTTCTTCTGTGAGGATGTCAGGTCCAATATTTACTTTGAATGTGACTGATTTATGGTCTGACCTTATCAGGGAGAGCACCACACTGAAGGAGGGTGCAGTGACCCCCCCCCCCTTGTTGGTGAGTAGTAAGTGTAGGATATTTGGACCCCTTGTGGGGGTGTGGACTGTCTGTTCCAGGGCATTTGTATTGACAAAGTCCAGGAACCTCTGGGCGATCATATTTGTGCTTATATATGTCATCCAATTGATGGAAGGATAGTTGAAATCTCCCATGACCTATGTGTTTGGCTGTATGGTGAGTGACTCCATTAGGTCCAGGTAGGTGGTATGTTACTCTTGGCTCATCATGGGGGACCTGTAGCTAACAATGATGTGGTATGGTATTTTGCATATAGTTATTTGGACCTGGAGTAGCTTAAGAGAGTCATACTGCTTAACCAGACTTGAGGTATATTTAGCTTTAATGTAAATTTCTAATTACAGAGCAATTAGCACATTATTTAAATGTTGAACACCCTGTCATACCCATTTTTCACGGCCTCCCGAAGGTGCATAAAAATTCAGTTTCACCACCTCTTAGGCCTATTGTTTCAGGTAGGAAATGGATAACTGAACTGTTTTCAAGTTATATTGATAAACAGCTGTGCCCTATACTTAATAAAGTTATAACAGTGCTTAATGATACAAAACATTTTCTTAGGGATTCATACCAATTTACACAGGAGAATGCCATTGGTCTGAATAATTGTCTTCTAGTTACACTAGATGTTGAATTCCTGTTCACCTGTATTCCCAATTTGGAGGGTATCAATATGATTAAGTAATTTTAACCAAACATAGTGACTACAGTGTCAAGCAAATTGACCTCTTATGTCATTTTCTTGAAGTTGTCCTTGAAAATAATATCTTTATGTTTCAGGATGGATACTATTTGCAGAAAGTTGGCATAGCTATGGGCACGTCTTGTGCCAATAGCTATGCCAACATGGTGCTAGCACAATGGGAAGAACAGTTTGTTCTTAATAGTGTCTGCAAGCCTTCGTTGCTGTTTTATAGAAGGTTGTTGATGATGTGGTTTTGTTTTGGGGAGGGGCTAAGATGGAATTTTCAGCCTTTGTTGACTATCTACATACCACCACATCGTTCCTGAAGTTCACGTGCCATGTTTCATCTACAGAAATTATTTTTATGGATGTGCAAGTGAGTAGAAATATAAAGGGCGACTTTGTAACTAGACTTTACAGAAAGCCATGTAGAAGGAATAATATTCTAAAGCGAGATAGTATGCATCCTTTCTAATGTATATAGGAATATTAAGAAAACTCAAGGGATGAGGATTTCCCGCTTGAATAATACAGAAGATGGCTTTAATAATGATCTAGACAAACGTTCTATTGATCTTGCCTCTAGGGGCTGTAATACAAGTGAAATTAGTGCTATGAGGGATGATGTAAAAATTCTGAGGTCAACTTCAGCCGTTCCTAATTTTTCTGGTGGAGCAGTAGAGGGGCGCAAGTCCGCTATTAGGAAACCTCATACTATGCCATTGGTTCTACCTTATGCCAGTGATTTCAGAAGGATTAGGCACGTGGTGGATATGAACTGGGGTATTTTAACTACGGATGACAGGATTCGGGATTCGTGACATTGTGGGTGTTAAACCTAATTTTGCCAACACAAACAAGAAATCTCTTAAACGACGGTTGTGTTATAGGGATTCTAAGTTGATGCGAACAGAGTTGCCTGCTAAACATCTGCTTGTTGGTGCTGTACCCTGTGGCAACTATAAACACTGTCCCTCTATTGATACAGCTAATGTCTTCATACACCCCATTTTCTAGACAGAAGTTTGTGTTTAATCTTTATGCGCATTGTAAAACTAAAATATAATTTACTTAGCAACATGCACAGCATGTGAATGTTTTTATCTAGGTAAATCTAGTAGAATGCTTTATGAACGTATTCATAAACATAAGTATGCTATGAAAAGGGCAGATTTAACAAATGCTCTAGCTAAGCATGTTTTTGAACTGGGCTCTTCTCACTGCTTTAAATTTAAAGTGGTAGAAATTGTATACAAGGGACTAAGAGGTGGTGATTTTGTTAATTTCACTGAAGAAAGGGAATTATATTGGATTTGTATGCTATTTGCAGATAGGAAGTCAGGGTTAAATGACAGGGTTTCTTTAAGGCCTGTCTTGAAATCTAGAGATTTACCTAGATGATTACTGCATTGTTTCTATTGGCTCTGTAATTATATAAAAACCTTAATTGTGTGATGCTTGTTATTCAGTCTGACGAAGAACCTTGTGTTTGAAAGTGCTTACTGTGGAATTAAAACTGTTTTATTGGGACCCCCTTGGTTGTTGGAACTTCTTTTTGTATTTACAATTGTTTTTTTACTATTGATAATAAGGTCCACAATAAGGAATACTGTTTTGAGTTTAAACAAGAAAGACTAGAAGTGCTAGTTAATATCAATCACTCAGAAATGACACAGGTTTCAAACCACAAACCATGTAGAAAGTTTTGGAAATCTTTCCAACATTTCCTATTTTTCCCACAGTTAAAAAATATATGCAACCAGTCATCTTTTAATTGTAGTTTGCATTTCCAACATGAAGAATCATTTAATTAATACATTTTATTCAACTGTTAAGGTATTATTAATGATCTCTTTAGATATTTCTGAGTAAGAATCTCTCAGTAAGGACTAGAAGTGGTAGACCTCACTTGCCTTAAAAATAAGTCTTTACATTCATTATTAGCATCATAAAATTACTTTTTGACCAATTGTCCTGCTATTTATCATTTATTCTAGTATCTAGGTTTAATATTAATTTGTCTTATACAAAACAGGTTTAATATCTCCATTACCCATTATGATTATACAGAAAAATAGCAAATATTTCATAATTTCTAATCGTATCTCATTTATCAATCCTCATATGTTCTTAAAGTTAACTATAAAATTATTTAATATTGATTTACTTGTGCGATTGATATTATACCTGTCTATAATTTCATCAAGCTTTAATAACTTTAGTATTGATACAATTAAAACCAGTACGTAAAATTCTTGCCTTTCAAATTTAACATTTGATTATATAAATTACTTTCATAAATACCTCTAGTATAAGGTATTTGAAAATAGTATAAACTACTGGAAAAATAGAAAACATGCATTTTTTTCAAATAAACATTTAAAAAGTTCTTAGTTGACTTGAATATTAAGTTAATATAATTGGAAATTTATTTAATTTACAGGGGGACTTTCCATATATATTTTTAGCTGCAACATCACATTCTTAAAAAAATATCTAAAGACTGAGGAATAGACTTTAGCTTTAAATTTTCACATATACAAATATGTAATAATTTCCACTGAGACTCATAAGTATTATCCACTCAAAGTAAAAAAGTCACTAAAGATTAAGATGATGCATAATTTAAGATACTGGGAAAACAAATTCCTCTATTCCGTGGTCCAAATTGATTTTTCACATGTTATTCTATTTTGCTTTGGATACCATAACATTCAGTGATACCTTATTTGATTTATTTACAAATTCCCCTTTTGGAATTAAAGCTATAGATTGTATAATATATAACATTTTTGATAATCATATCATCTTTATTAGTGTAAAACTGTCCTCAAATGAAAAGAAAAAATATATTCCATTTATTAGCCAGGGTTTTTATTACCTTTCATAATAATACATTCATTTATATTTATAGTTGTCTGCTTCTGTATAAATTTAACTATTTAATTCTGTTATTAGTTACTTCTTTGTTAAAATCTTTTATATAAATGTTTGACTCATATTGGTTAATGAGCATAATCTCAGTTTTATTTTTATTAAATTTCATTTGGATATTTCTTCAAAGTATTTGGTAGAGTTAAATATTTCACATAAATATTTATTTAAATTCCAAATAGCATTTAAAATATCCTCTGCAAAAAAGTTAAACTTTTGAAGTCAAGAATTTGTTTACGTTAAAATTTTCAATATTTGTATTATTTTTCTTTATTTCATAAATTATTCAATTACAAGTAGAAAAGAAGATGGGGAAGAGGACCTCCCTGCCTAATTCCTTTTTAAATATACAATCCGTTTGATAAAAAGGAATCCAAATTTAATAAATGATTTTGATCCTTCATAAACATTTCTTTACAGTGGAAGCCCAGCTAAATTACATTTTACCCTAGTTGTGTTCCCCCTCTGCCTGCCAATCATCAAGCCTCCTCCTGTCAGACTTGAACCCATTTGTTTCCTAGGGATGAGGAATCCTCAGATCCACCAAAGTGAGAAGGGCTGTCATCCAGGTAAACATCAGGGAGTTTATGCTTTCACTACCATTATGGCAAGGAGAGCAGTGAATGAGCTACTAATGTCACTATGAGAGATCATAGTACCACTCCCAGGATGCCCACTGCAATTTCAACCTTCCTCTGAGGGATTGAAGCTATGCATGTCATGTTCACCTCCCTTCTCTGGATGGTCACACCTATCCTCCTCTGTTAGTGTTAAGTGCCCAAACCACAAATCAGAATAGGATTCCCTTGGCCATAGTCAGAAATGTATCCCTTTACATCACCAGTGGTGGTTTAATTTATTACTTTGTGGTCGTAATTGTGGTTAACTTCTGCTAGAACAGTTTTGAAAGTAGTGTATAATGTTACTTTTAGTGATGGTAAAGTACAGATTTTTCTCAGTATTATTATTATTTGCAAATAATAGATGCTTGAAGTGTTATTGTACCTGAATATGTGGAGTTGTCAGCACACTTAGCAATCCAAATGAAATAAACCCTAAAAAAGATCACTGGAGCAGTCTGCTTGAAACATCATAAACAAAATAATTAAATTCTACAAGCAAATACATACTTTTTGGATTATTAGTTATCCTAAGTTATCGTTGTGATAATATATGACTTTATATTTTGGTCTCAATTGGCAGAGTGTCACATGATTTTTTGAAATGCCAAGATATACGACATACACAATAGTATAGTTATCTAATCCCCAAGTCTTGTTTTAAAGAAAAGAAATAGTTACTCAGGAACATGTTGCCACAAATTCATGGTGAATTACATCAAGAGACAGTAGCCTATTTAAATAATATTTTATTAATTGCTACACATTCCACAGAGAGAAGTCAAGCTAAATGGTAACTGTTAAACTTAAAGAATCAGCATTGCAATCCCTTACCACAACTAGCCTAATGTTCTGATGTTATTCTAGTCCCGGAACCTCCTACATTATTCTAATTACAAGATGCATAACTAATCCACCCCTTGCCTATGATAAAGTATTACATAAGAACACACGTGTGTATAATATCGGATTATATCTTTGTATTTGTATAATGCTACTTTCTGCACTACTTTTGTACTCAGTTTATATACCACTAGTTTTATGTTAATTTGCACATGCAAAATGTTATTTGTCATTGATGTTCTGCTCTTCCAAGTCCAGGGTGACTAAAAAGGGACTACATACCAGATCACTTATCTAGTAAACAAATAGAAATAAAATAGATAAATAAATGAACTATAAATAGCAGGCTTGTGCCTGTCTCATTTTTTTAATACATGGAATGATCAAAGCCCTTTTCTAAATGGTAAGGCAGCACCTGTATTTCATTTTTTGAAACATAATAATAAGCAGGACATTACTGTACTCCAGTGAAGTAGAATCACCACTTCAAAGCAAGAGGTTCTCAGGTTTGATTCTTGGATGTGGTGCCTTGTGTATGCAATCGGCATGGACTTCTTATGTCTGTGCGAGTTTCCTCCTACCTTTCAAAGACAGAAGATAGGTTGAGTGGTGAGATTACACATAAGTGTATGTATTGTGTGTTTGCATTTCCTGCAAGTAGAGTGGCACCCTATCCATAGCAGTCTTCAATGAGGTGGAGGTACTGACTGATGGAATAAGCTGTAGCATCCCACCATGCTGTGAAGAACAAAGTGAATTATCAGAAAAAATGGATGAATGACAAACTAAAAAAAAAAAAAAGTTTAATTGGGAAAGCATAATTTCTGGAATTAAGTTTTTTATCATTATGCTATATACAAGCCCAATTTTGTCTAGTATAGCAGTTTCAAATCCAAGCACTCAGGTAATTGTTTTAACCTAGGTTGGAAGGATTCCAGCAATTCCAAGATGAAGGTGTAAAAACTAGAGGGAATTTTGCTGTGAGTTAAATCCCAGCAGTAAATGAATGGCTGGGCAACTGAATAACAAATAATGAAGTTTGCAGCTTGTTTCTTCTTTGTGCTAATATCTCCGAATCATTGAACTGTAAAGTGTACTGCAGTAACATAACTTATCCTTGTTCAATAGGCTGCTGCTGCTGCTGCTGATGATGATGATGTCTATGATATGAAAAATATCCCCCGAGGGAACTGCTTAGTAATCAACAACTACAAATTTAATATAGAAAAAATGAATCGTGAGGGGACAGATAAAGATGCTGGTATGTACTAAATCAAATAAAGCTATTTAATCAGTGCAGCAACAACACCCATGTTTTCCTGTATATTGCTATCACTTGCAAACAATAATACTTGTTTTAACCAAGGCCTGCTATACTATGTTTGTATTATTTTGAGTGGATAAGACTGCATGAGCTGATCTAATCAAATCTAGAGCTATTGTATAAAAGTAGAAAGAGCGTGTGTTTTGCTACATTTTCACATTTGGTCATGGCCATATTCCATGAACTGTGTGAGGTTTTGAATTAAGAATATTCAAAGTTGATAGAGGGGGTATTGAGGGGTATAAACTTTCTTCCCCAACAAAGGTCACTGTGCAGGGGATGAGATAGTTGAGGTTCAATAGTTAATTTTTATTTTTTTTTCCTGGTTACATATAGCTTTTCACCCTTGATAATGTTATTTCCAATCACTGTTGACAAAATACTATTAAATGATGTTCTTTGTGTTTCACTGTTGCAGTCCTGACTTGTGGGATTTCCTGCCATGGAAGCCCTTGGCTGGCCCGACTACCAGAGTAAAAGGTCTTCCCTCTTCCTATGACCATAAGATGCACTTGACTGACTTCAGTACTCTGGGGTATAAGTGGAGTCTGCCTACATCATTACCTCAGTTCTTTCTTGCCATCAGAGCCTGAAGCAGATGAAGCTGAACGTGCGTCAGTCAGTCCACTCCAGAGTGAAAACTTCTAAAGCTAAGTACCCCATTGGTGAACTTTTTCTTTTTTCTAAACTAATGTCAGAGAAAGTTAACAACTGCCTCTGTTGTGGTAAACAAATTCCACACCGAGATTTTCATATCTTCTGTGTTACTTGTTTTGGACCTTCATACAACATCCCAAATTGTCATTTCTGCACTTGATTCAACTCCCGAACTATAAGGCATAAGGCAGACATTTTAGCAAGATTTCTTAGCGAGTCCCCTGAATCTCCTTGTGGGATGGTGTCCATTCCACATCCCAATGTCGATCTGACTAAATGCAAATGGCATTTAGAAAAACAAGATACAAAGTGAAACCACAGTCCACATACTGAAATCCAAGTAAAAGCATGAAGACTGGATAACACAAAACAATTTATTAAGAACAAAGCCTTCATCAGTGTATAGCCAAAATTAAAAACATTTAGCTTATATATAGTCACACACAGCCCATAATTAACCAATTAACAGTAAATTAAATTCAATTAAAACCTTAAAGTAAAATACAACTAATGCAGGCACATTTGTAAATGCTTTAACACTGGTTTTAGTCAAACATATTGATTAATACCTGGTAAAACATCGACATTCATTCTCAGTATCCATTCATATTTTTTAATTTCCAACTTATTATTCATATCACATTTTCTTATGTTAATAGTCACCCTATCAATCACGATAAGCATAAAAATATGACCATCACCAAATTCATTAGTATGTTTTGCTGAAGAATTAGTCATAACATATCTTCTAGTATCAGAACTATGCTCAATAATGTGATCCCTTAAATGTGTAGTCGACTTGCCTACATAGAAGGCTGTACATACTTTACAAGTGGCAAGGTAAACAATATGTGTGGTATTACATGTTGCAAAACAAATGTAAATTCTTTATGACTAGGATGAATGAAATAATTACTCTTATTTATAACTTCACAGCAAGTATAATTATAACAAGGTATTGTAGAATTTTTGTTTACACTTATTCTTTCCGTAATATTCATGTCTTTATAACATAATTTCTGCTTCAGACTAGCTGGATTTCTATAGGAAAAGCTAGGTGTTGAGTCTATAATGGAATGTAATTCAGGCAAAGATCTTAATATGCACCAGTTGTTATTAATAATATCTCGTATCTGAGATGTATGTCTATTATAATTCATAACATAATGTATTCTATCTGCATTATTATTAGATCATTCCCATACCATTTAATTCATCATAACCTTCCATATAAAAGTAGGGTTTAGCCATAGATCTCCTTTGTGGTAACATATCATTAATCTCATCAAGACATTTTGCATTATAAACCCTTTCTATAAAAATGCTCTTAAGCTCAGTAGCTTGTTGTAAATAAATCACAGTAGAAGTATTAAGCCTGCTTATTCTTAAAAATTGTGCTTTTGTAATGCCCTTAAAGATATGCGGAGCATGCATACTAGTACGATGTAGAAATTTGTTCATGTGTGCAAGTTTTTTAAAAACAGAAGTCTCAATTTTTATGCCAATATGTTGAAAAGTAACATCTGAAAAATTCACACATGACTCAGAAAAGGTCATTGAGAATTTAAGAAAGGAAGTACTATTATTCAAATACTTAATGAAAGAAGTTAAATAATTTTCATTACCCTGCCACAGAAAAAAATACATCATCTACAAAACGTTTAAAATAAGCAACTTTGTCTGAATAACAATTAGATTCACTATGCACACATATACAAAAAAATACATAATCTACAAAACGTTTAAAATAAGCAACTTTGTCTGAATAACAATTAGATTCACTATACACACATTCACGTTCCCATTTGTCCAATACCAAATTTGCATAAGTGTTAGCTATAGGTGTGCCCATCACTGCACCTGATGTTTGGTGATAAATATTATCATTAAAAGCAAAATAATTGTTTTCTAATACAGGAATTAGCAGCCCACACACTGTTTCTATTTGTCTACCATCCATGCAACCCTTTCTCAAAAGAAGTTCCCTTATTGCCTGAATACCATGCTCATGAGGAATAACTGTGAATAATGATTGAATGTCCATAACTACCATCAAAATGATAACATGTTGATTCATATTAAACCATTCTCTTAAACTAAACAAAAAAATCAGGTGTATGTAAATACGTACATCATTTAAGTAAGGTGAAAGCTTCTTTTGTAAATAGACAGATAGGGGTTCCGTAATCCACCCACGACCAGAGACAATAGGTCTTATAGGTGGGTTGAAACATCTTTATGGACTTTTTGGAAGACCATATAAAATGGGTAACCTGGCAGCAGGTACGGTGAAATAATTAAATAAATTAATGTCAATATCCTTCATTGCTTGTAAATCAAATATGGCCATATTAATATGTGAAATACAGTTATTCACAGCATTGATATTTACAACTTTAAAAGCACTAGGATCAGATAAAAGTAAATGCACTTTCGAAAATAATCATTCTTATCCATTAGGACAACAGCATCCCCCTTGTCTGCTTCCTTAATAACAATATCATCATTCCTAATTAATCTGTTAAGTGCTTCACGCTCATCAAATGTTAAATTAAAATACTTTTAAAGCAAGTTTTATTATACAATTGTCTAATCTGTAATTCACATAAATTATGAAATGCAGTGACAACAGGGTGACTATTTGGCAAAAATGTACTTCTACATTTAAATATAACACTATCCGTTGTTAAATTATTTCTAAAAAATAATTTCAAGTTCAGGCTTCTTGCAAAAAGTTTTAAATCAGTAAGGGCATTGCTGAGTCCTTCTAAGGCTGAGGGAATAAATTGCAGCCCTTTATTGAATAAAGAAAAATTGGCAAAAGTCAAAATCAATACAGATAAATTTACAGTGTTCATTTTGGTTACAGTACCTTCATTTAGCTTCATTTCTTGGCATTGTTGAAACTCCTGCTTCTTCCATGCTTCCTCTGTGTAGAACACCCTCTGGATCATTCGCACTTCTTTTTGATTACTTCCTCGGGCAATTTCAATTGCACTGGAAGCACGCCATGTTGAAAACCCATTTCTGGGGCTGAAGCTCCTCTTATTGGTTGCACCTGTGACGTGGAAAGTGTAGTTGATGTAGACGCTGCTGTTTGACTGCTCAACCCGTTGCTATTAGCAACCTCAACAGTACGGACACAGTTCTTATTACCAATTAAAGAAGTACTAACATCATCCAATGTATCAGGAGAGCTAGTTACATTCCTTGAAGTAGTGACAACGGTATTTTCAATTTGTTGTCTATCAAATGATTTAGACTTCGGCCAGGAAAAAATATGGCTGCTATTAAACTCATTAATGTCTCGCTTTAATTTTTATTTCTTGTTTTTTTCAAGACTATCATCAAGTGCAGACAGTTTATGTAGCGGTCTATCATATTCATGTATGCATTTAGAAAATATCACAGAAGAGGAGAGTTTGGTCTCCAGTTCATCTATTTCTTTTTTTATATCGAGCTCAATATCACAAAAAAAGTCATTCATCAAAGCCATATATTTCAAGCCAAGTTGGATGTTCATTTCTTGCCATTTTTGTAGTAAAGATGGATAGAAATTACCATAAGAGGGCATTTTTAACACCCTAAGACCTCTCGGAACGATGTCCAATTCAAGATAAGCAGCAAAACTGTAACATTGCCATTGTAGAATTTTATATTTTCTTACCCTTTTCTCAAGAAAGTTGAGTTGCTGGAAAAAGGTACTGTCATCCTCACTACGTTGTGTGTTAAAATGTTGAAGCGGTGCCACTTCATTCGAAAATTTCAACAAAGGATTAGCGTGAACACTGAGAATATCACTCAATTTTCAACCCATTGTCCAAAAAGGCTGTGTTGTAAACAAAAATTAAGCACCCTTATACACTGAAGCACAGATGCAATTAGAAAAACAAGATACAAAGTGAAACCACAGTCCATGTACTGAAATCCAAGTAAAAGCAAGAAGACTGTATAATGCAAAACAATTTATTAAGAACAAAGCTTTCAGGTTAAAAAACCCTTCATCAGTGTATAGCCAAAATTAAAAACATTTAGCTTATATATAGTTACACACAGCCCATAATTAACAAATTAACAGCCAATTAAATTCACTTAAAACCTTAAAGTAAAATACAACTAATGCAGGTACATGTGTAAATGCTTTAACACTGGTTTTAGTCAAACATTTTGATTAATACGTAGTAAAACATCAGCATTCATTCTCAGTATCCATTCATATTCTTTAATTTCCAACTTATTTTTCAAATCACCTTTTCTTATCAATTACCATAAACATAAAAATATGACCATCACCAAATTCATTAGTGCTGATGTTTTACCAGGTATTAATCAAAATGTTTCACTAAAACCAGTGTTAAAGCATTTACAAATGTGCCTGCATTAGTTGTATTTTACTTTAAGGTTTTAATTGAATTTAATTGACTGTTAATTGGTTAATTATATGCTGTGTATGACTAAGCTAAATGTTTTTAATTTTGGCTATACACTGAAAAAGGTTTTTTTTTTTTAACCTGAAAGCTTTGTTCTTAATAAATTGGTTTGCTTTATCCAGTCTTCTTGCTTTTACTTGGATTTCAGTACATGGACTTTGGTTTCACTTTGTATCTTGTTTTTCTAATTGCATCTGTGCTTCAAGGTATAAGGGTGCTAAATTTTTATTTACAACACAGCCTTTTTTGGCAATGGGTCTAAAATTCTCAGTGTTCACGCTAATCCTTTGTTGAAATTCTCAAATGAAGTGGCACCGCTTCAGCAATTTAACATACAACGCAGTGAGGATGACAGTACCTTTTTCCAGCAACTCAAACTTCTTGAGAAAAGGGTAAGAAAATATAAAATTCTACAATGGCAATGTTACAGTTTTGCTGCTTACCGTGAATTGAGCATCATTCCGAGAGGGCTTAGGATGTTAAAAATGCCCTCTTATGGTAATTTATATCCATCTTTACTACAAAAATGGCAAAAAAATGAAAATTCAACTTGGCTTGAAATATATGGCTTTGATGAATTACTTTTTTTGTGATACTGAGCTCGATATAAAAAAAGAAATAGATGAACTGGTGACCAAACTCTCCTCTTCTATGGTGCTTTCTAAATACATATGTGAATATGATAAACTGGTTGATAAATTGTCTGCACTTGATGATAGCCTTGAAAAAGACAAGAAATATAAATTAAAGCGAGACATTAATGACTTTAATAGCGGCCATATTTTTTCCTGGCCGAAGTTCAAGTCATTTGATAGACAAAGAATTGAAAATACCGCTGTCACTACTTCCAGGAATGTAACTGGCTCTCTTGATATGTTGGATGATGTTAGTACTCCTTTAATTGGTAATGAAACCTGTCTCTTTGATTGATATTAATACCACTGTTGAGGTTGCTAATAGCAGTGAGTTGAGCAGTCAAACAGCAGCGTCTATGTCAACTACACTTTCTGCGTCACAGGTGCAACCAATAAGAGGAGCTTCAGCCCCAGAAATTGGTTTTCAACATGGCGTGCTTCCAGTGTGGCTGAAATTGCCCGAGAAAGTAATCAAAAAGAAGCGCAAATGATCCAGAGGGTGTTCTACACAGAGGAAGCATGGAAGAAGCAGGAGTTTCAACAATGCCAAGAAATTAGGCTAAATGAAGGTACTGTAACCAAAAGGAATGTTATAAATTTATCTGGATTGATTTTGACTGATGGCAATTTTTCTTTATTCAATAAAGGGCTGAAATGTATTCCCTCAATCTTAGAAGGACTCAACAATGCCTTTATTGATTTAAAACTTTTTGCAAGAAGCCTGGACTTGAAATTAATTTTTAGAAATAATTTAACAATGAATGGTGCTCTATTTAAACGTAGAAGTACATTTTTGCCTAGTAGTCACCCTGTTGTCACTACATTTCATACTTTATGTGAATTACAGATTAGACAATTGTATAATAAAAATTACTTTAAAAAGTATTTTAATTTAACATTTGATGAGCATGAAGCACTTAATAGATTAATTAGGAATAATGATATTGTTATTAAGGAAGCGGACATGGGGGGGGGTGCCGTTGTCCTAATGGATAAGAATGATTATTTTTCGAAGGTGCATTTACTTTTATCTGATCCTAGTGCTTTTAAAGTTGTAAATATCAATGCTGTAAATAACTGTATTTCACATATTAATATGGCCATATTTGATTTACATGCAATGAATGATATTGACATTAATTTATTTAATTATTTCATTGTACCTACTGCCAGGTTACCCATTTTATATGGTCTTCCAAAAGTCCATAAAGACCGTTTCAACCAACCTATGAGACCTATTGTCTCTGGTCGTGGGTGTATTACAGAACCCCCTATCTGTATATTTACAAAAGAAGCTTTCACCTTACTTAAATGATGTATGTATTTACATACACCTTATTTTTGTTGAGTTTAAGGGAATGGTTCAATATGAATCAACATGCTAACTTTTTGATGGTAGTTATGGACATCCAATCATTATTCACAGTTATTCCTCATGAGTATGGTATTTAGGCAATAAGGGAACATCTTTTGAGAAAGGGTTGTATGGATGGTAGACAAATAGAAATAGTGTGTGAGCTGCTAACACTTATATTAGAAAACAATTATTTTGTTTTTAATGATAATATTTATCACCAAACATCAGGTATAACGATGGGCACACCTGTAGCTAACACTTATGCAAATTTGGTATTGGACAAATGGGAACATAAATGTGTGTATAGTGAATCTAATTGTTATTCAGACAAAGTTGCTTATTTTAAATGTTTTATAGATGATGTTTTTTTTTTCTGTGGCAGGGTAATGAAAATGATTTAACCTCTTTCATTAAGTATTTGAATAATAGTACTTCCTTTCTTAAATTCTCAATGACCTTTTCTGAGTCACGTGTGAATGTTTTAGATGTTACTTTTCAACATATTGGCACAAAAACTTGAGACTTCTGTTTTTAAAAAATCTGTACACGTGAACAAATTTCTACATACTACTAGTATGCTTGTTCCGCATATCTTTAAGGTCATTACAAAGGCACAACTTTTAAGAATAAGCAGACTTAATACTTCTACTGTGATTTATTTACAACAGGCTAATGAGCTTAAGAGCAATTTTATAGAAAGGGGTTATAATGCAAAATGTCTTGATGATGAGATTAATGATATGTCATCACAAATGACATATATGGCTAAACCCTACTTATATATGGAAGGTTATGATGAATTAAATTGTTTGGGAAGATCGAATAATAATGCATATAGAATAAGTTATGTTATGACTTATAATAGAAATACGTCTCAAATACGAGATATTATTAACAATTGGTGCATATTAAGATCTTTGCCTGAATTACATTCCATTACAGATTCAACACCTAGCTTTTCCTATAGAAATTCAGCTAGTCTTAAGCAGAAATTATGTTATAAAGACATGAATTTTAAGGAAAGACTAAGTGTAAACAAAAATTCTACAATACCTTGTTATAATTGTACTTGTTGTGAAATTATAAATGAGTAATTATTTTATTTATCCAACAAGTGGGAAAGAATTTAGATTTAATTGTTTTACAACATGTAATACCACACATATTGTTTACCTTGCCACTTGTAAAGTATGTACAGCCTTCTATGTAGGTAAGTCAACCAGACATTTAAGGGATCACATTATTGAGCATAGATCTGATACTAGAAGGAATGTTTACTAATGAATTTGGTGATAGTCATATTTTTATGTTTATGGTGATTGATAGGGTGACTGTTAACATAAGAAAAGGTGATTTGAATAAGAAGTTGGAAATTAAAGAATATGAATGGATACTGAGAATGAATGGTGATGTTTTACCAGGTACTAATCAAAATGTTTCACTAAAAGTAGTGTTAAAGCATTTACAAATGTGCCTGCATTAGTTGTATTTTACTTTAAAATTTTAATTGAATTTAATTGACTGTTAATTGGTTAATTATGGACTGTGTGTGACTATATATAAACAAAATGTTTTTAATTTTGGCTATACACTGATGAAGGGTTTTTAACCTGAAAGCTTTGTTCTTAATAAATTGTTTTGCGTTATCAAGTCTTCTTGCTTTTACTTAAATGCAAATTGCCTAAGCTTAGGCCTTCCAAACACAAACATTCACCATGACTGGTTACCACAGAAGTTGGTGGGGCTCCTTTGCAGCCCTCTCCCGCAATCAAGGTAATGGATAAGGCCTATACCGTGACCCATTCAGAGGCAGGTGTACTGTCGGAGCCCTCTATATCGTCACTAGCCGCTAAATGCTGTTCATCGGTCATGTCCGAAACCACTAAGCAGGCTTCGGCTTCCAGTAAACACAGCTATGCAATTATACCTTAGAGGTACTCAGGAGTCTGTGTTTTCAATACCCCGAAGCCAAAACATAAACCTACAACTAGGAAATATTCTTCCAATCTTTCCATCCCGTCCAGCTCTCAGTCTCAAAAGGAATTAGTTAAATTGGCCAAGGACCTGCTTTCCCTGGTAAGGGGCAGACATCCCCCCCCCCAATCTACCTCTGGGAAAGGGAGAAAAGACACTATCCCTGAGGTACTTACTGACCCCTTTGAGACCAGGAAGGACTTGGATCAGGAAGGCTCAACCTTTGCAGATGACTCTTTCTTTTCTCTCTTTCAGGAGTCTGACTCACAGGAAACTTTACCTTCAGCCTAACCCTGGAGGACATGTACTTCGGGGATACTTTACACTCCCTTAGGGAACTTTTACACTGGGAAGAGCAAGATTATCCCCTACCCAAGAAAACAGTCAGGGAATTCCTCCACCTGCCACAACTGAAACCCCTGCCAGTGCCACCAATTTTGAAGGTGATTGATGATGTCTTTCGAGAATCCTCTTTGAGACCAGACTCCCTTCCCCCGGCACCCAGAAAATCTGACACTTTCTACAAGGTTGTGGCTTCACATAATCACCTTTTCAATAACCCTTCAGCAGATCCACAGATTTTTGGTCCTGGACTCCAGGGTTCAAGAACCAGCACTCCCAAGAATCCCCTACTCAATTATATGTAGGGTAGAGGGGTCTATAGCATAAAGATGAAATGTCAAAAGAGCGAATGCTCTTACATCGACCACAAATAATCAAAGCTGCAAAACCTTGAACGGCCACAACAGCAAATTTTTTCCCTGGGAAAAAAATCACTGCCAACAAAAAAAAATCTAAACATAAAATAAAGTGGGGGGCTTCGCCCTCCACAACCCGTGATGTGAGGGGCTGTGACCAGCACACCCCCTATACTAAAATATACCAATTCTGAGATCGCACTACAATGGAGGAAATGACAAAGCCCTAACAATGGCCCAGCGATTTTTTTTCCTCTAGGAAAAAAAATTGCTGTTGTGGCCGTTCAAGGTTTTGCAACTTCGATTATTTCGGGTCTGTGTAAGAGCATTCGCTCTTTTGATGTTTCGTCTTTATGATATAGACCCTGTTAGAGCCCTTGAAAAATTTGGCAAGAAAGTATACACATCTGACACACTATCTATGAGAACAGGCTTTTAAAATAATCAACCATCCACATAAAACCCCCTCACTGAACAAAATACTTACCCCGTACTCCAACCTTAACTCCCTCAGGTCTTCCAAAAGTCTACAAGTACTGACCATTAAATCTAACAACGCTGGTGGTGAAGCACTATATGCTAATTCCATTGGCAAATCCTGGAATGCCCTTCCAATCAACCTAAGACTTATGACCTCTCAGTACCAATTTAAAATACATCTTAGAGCATACCTGAAATCCAAATGGTTATGCCCCTGCTCCAGTCCAGACTAAAAGCTATTGTCCCTGCCGCATCTAGGCTTCTCTCTGCCTCCACCTAACCCAAAACCAAAGAACGCTCTATTTTAGCCCTGCTTGTCTGGCTGTTCTAATCTGTACCTCGTTAAATCATTTACATAACTCTTGCTTCTCTTATTTGGCCTTTAAGCGTCAGTGTATTTAATTGTATTTACTTGTTATAGTTTTATCATTGTATTTGTATTAACTAGTATTAACTTGTGTTAACATCATCAGTGTATTTGTCAATCTAACCATGACCTTGGAGCTTTTCTCCCCGGGCCTCCACTGAAAATGGACATGTATCCAGTTGGACTAGCCCGGTCAACAAATGTAAAATAAAAAAATAAAATAAATAAATAAATAAATAAACAGTGAACTGCCATTTCTGCTTAATAAAACACTAAGAGTCACTGCTGGATCAGATGAAGCAAAAACGTTTGACCAGTGAAAATAAGGCCTTATCTCAAGAATTAATGGACATTTGCAGTTCCACTTCACAAGTAATAAACCATTCCTCGCTGTGGGTTTTATGCTTTACAGGCTGCCAGCAGGGCCGCAGCCACTGGGTCTGCCATTGTGAGGCATGCATGGCTAAGACAGTAAGACCTCCTACAGCATGTAAAGTCCAAATGTTTGGACACTCCCTAGGATAAGGAGTCACTCTTTGGTCCACAGGCAGTAGATATTCCTAAAGAGGTGGAGGACAGAGCTAAGTCAAGGCAGACAACCAAATCCCTTGTGCAGGTGCAGCCTCCACGTTTCAGCAGAAACTACCCCACAAAGCTCTGCACCTTTTTCTTCCTGACCCACTGCAGGCCAAAGGAAGCTCACAGGCTAAAGGGCCACACTCAGTGCCAGGGACTCAGTCAAGACTACTCATCTAGCCCATCACCAGGGACTTCCTCTACCCAGGTCCCTGTGAGGTAGCAGTCATGATCCTTTCATAGCATGTACCCCTCCCTTTTCTAAACCCCCCAAAAAGAGGGAATGTCACTTTCCAAACAATCTAGCTCTTTCTCTTTTTAAGTCTTAGGACTTCTCTCTGTCCTTTGCAGGGGTTTCAACCTTCACTTCTCTTAAACTATGTCCTACACTTAGGGTTTCTTAGGGACCCCAGTCTTCTAAGCACACTTCTTGCTGGTTCCCAGTAGGGGATCTAGCTGAGGATTACTGGGCTTTTAGCTAACTCCATATTTTGACTATTTGCACCTTACCCATTTCGACTACTTCAGTGCCCCCTGGCAGTTACATAGGACTTGGCCACTAGCACTACTCAGCTCAGACTTGGTTATAAACAGATCTTAGTTGCTTCACAGCACCCCTAAGACTAGTATATTGGTTAATGTTTTGATTTACTGATGCAAGGTGCAGAGTTTCATTCTCACCTTGGGAAGCAGAATTGGGGAAGACATATATTGGCCTATTAAGAAAGCTGGCCTACTATTCAGCTAGGAACGCAGAATCTGAAGTTCACCCTCAAACAAAATTTGGTTCTATGGTGGGACTCCTTTGAACCCAAACCTTCCTGACCCAGGCAAGGTGGCCCCCCAACCAACAGTTCAATGCACTGCAGACAGGCCGGATGTGTGTCATAAATCCTTGCAGCTTGAGAGGCAGAATTGATGGATACAGGCTGCTCATGAGAATATCCTACTTCCTGGATAAGGGGAAGAAGAAGTGACCCCAGAAGGAAGCAGTTTGTACACTAAAGCCAAAGCATAGCATGCTTTGTATAATGGACTCAGGGAGATGTAATCTCATCTTCTACAAATGAAATCTTCCTACAGACAGAAACTTCTCTTAACTCTGTCCAACTTTGCCATTTTAGTCACTTCCATCTCCCTGCTCCCCAAGCCGGGATGCACATGAGAAGACCTCTGTGGCACCTTCACAAGGTAGGGGGCCAACAACTAAAACTTTTTTCGGTCAGAAAAGACTTACATGTGGCCTAAAAGGGCATTCATGTGTGGTATACCTAAGACTTTCCTCTAACCTCAAGCCTTCCACTTATCTCAAGCTTTAATCTTTCAAGGACTGCTACATTTACTTTCTACTGTTACTGACATAAAGGAAGTGAATAAGCTCTTGGACAATAGGAGCTTCAATCAGCTTAAAGGGCTTTTCTTGCACCCAAAACAGAAATCAAACCCAAGGATGTTTTGTTCATGCTTACAGAAAATTACACACTCACATGTGACACAAAAATCTAGGGGAGAGAACCATCCTTACCATCACCGTCTAGCTACTGGGGTAGATTTACAGTCCTCCCCCAGCTAACCCTAGGGGATGGCACCGGTGGACTCAGTTCATCCAAAGGGTGCTCTACCAACAAGCAGATAATTCAAAAGCCTGTAGGCACCTTCAAGTGGTGGTTGCTTGGGAGATTCCTCTCATCATGGCCGAAGGATCGGGGACCCCACAGATGGAACCCCTCACTACTAGGGAAAGCACACAGTGAAACTAAGCTTTCATAACAAATGCCCTCTTTCCCAAGAATACCCCGAAATCCCAAAAATGCAAGATTTAGTTATAGCACTAGTTTGATCAATCCTATTCTGGTACTTTCTTCTCCTCAGCTTTCCTGCTAACCCTCTTCGTATAAGCATGGAACATACCTTCTTACTCTATTAACTGGAAGGCTGCTCTCACAAGGGGGGGGGGCATCTGTCTCTGTGGCTCCAGGTGCTACTACACTGACTTCAGAGACAGAACTCAGGGCACCAAAGTATGATCCTGATAACACTTCCCCTCCTTCACCACTTCTATACATTAGCTTGTCCAGGACCTCTTAGGGAAAGTCAGGTGGCCTAGCTCCAGAAAAGCCTGGGCAACATAATAAGAAGGCTTTTGGACTGAGGGTGCCCAGTTCTTTCAGGACCCCAGCAAGGCCAAAATCCCTGTTCCTGCTGGTCCTACTCTTAAACCCCCTTTCTCTAGGCTTTTCTTCCCATCCTGCAAAGTTCAGGTTTCAGCTATTTCTGCCTTCATACTCTCACACTCACCTACCTTCTCCCACCCTCTAGTAGGACCTTCCACTCCTGGCCCCCCAGGTGAACTCATACACCATCTTGCTACTTAACTCTTGTCTTAGAAAAAAAATAAATTTTCTGACACTGAACCCTACCTGCTTGTTTCCTATCTCTCCAGTTGGGGAATCTATGACTCTCTACACTCTCAGTCCTAACCCTACCATCAACTCAAGCTGGGGAATGATGCCTCCTTTTTTCTAGCCAGGCACCTACCTCTCTTCTCTCCAAATCCCCAGTATGGAGGGAAGGGTACCCTTCCGTGCTAAAAGCTTCCTACCCTACTACATGGCCACTATAAAACTCGTCAGATGTTTCTGGCCATTTAAATTTTACCAGCGTTTCCTTCAATGGAGGAGATCCTGCACTATTTCTAAAGGGATCTCTTTATCCCTCTCTCTTTCCTGGTACACTCTTTTACTACCTGTGTTTGGAAAGGCCCTTTCCATTGGGACAGTTGAGCCCTCTACTACCTCCATGCAGGGTGTACCTACCAAGAGAAAGAGGAGCCCACCATCTGATCTTCTGCACCCTTTAACACTAGACATTACTCCAGTTCAGTTTTTAACACTATTTCCCCTTCAGGCCTCCTTTTCTCATTGTACTTCACCACCTTCCCTCTGTTAAGCTTTGGGAATCTTCCCACAAGTCAGGATTGCAACAGTGAAACATGAAGAACACAGTACAGTTGTGTACACTTAACCATAAATGTAGATGTTCGAGTGTATTCACTGTTACAGTCATCTTTCCATCCCTCCTTCCCCCATCGCTCTCAGGGAGGCTTTTACTTTTTCTCATGTACTAAGGATCTCTGCTCTACACTCCTGCCTGCCTAGAGACCTTTGCCAAATCCAGCTGGTCTTGCTCTGCTGTTCCATGTGCCATGGACCCCTACTGTCCATTCTCTCCTGCCTAGGGATCCTTGCCCTATCCATCTGACCTTGACCTGCTGCTTCTGTCGGGGTGCTCTGAACTACAAGGGGCAAGAAAATAACTGAAGTAATGACATAGGTGGACTCCACTTATACCCCAGCACACTGATGTCAGTCAAGTGCATCCACTGGTCATAGGAGGAGGGAAGACTTTTACTCTGGTATTCGGCCGGCCAAGGGCTTCCATGGCAGGAAATCAAACAAGTCAGGATTGCAACAGTGAATACACTCGAACAGCTACATTTATGGTAAGTGTACACAACTGTACTATTTAACTTTTTACAAACATCTTTAGTAGTTACTACAGTTTCATTTGACTTAATTGACTATTCATTATCACTTTACTTTGGTATCTGTCATTGCAGTGTTATGGTCCCTCTGCTTTGTGCCACCTGTGAGGCTTTGTCATAGGGCCAGAATATACTAGATAAACTTGCAAGCATCTGGAACAAAACTCTCTGTTATAAACTTCTGAGAAAAGGATACTAAGTCTAAAACAAAATGAAAACTGTGGAAAGAAGACTGGGGTGCTTTCTCGACCAGAACTAAATTGAATTATAACCTCTAGGTCATGGAGCTAAGGGAATTGTAGGTGACAACAATAGAAAAAAATGTCTAAAAAAATTGTCTGAGCTAAACCTGGCTTGATCAAAACAACTGATGACTTGATACATTATTTCTATCAAGTAATTCAAACTCAGCGTCACCACAAAGAAATTCAAAATATACAATTCAAACTGATATATTTAGAAGCAAGGCTTAATCATAACAATACCATTTTAAGGAGCCTTCCTAGACGCTTTGATGGTCCAAATCTAGTTGTGGAAAATATTCACTTTTCTGTTAAGAATTGTTCCTAGACCATATTCCCTTATGCTTCCAGTCATTTGCGTGAAATCTCATTTGGCTGAAACCCAAAAGCTTGAGCTCATTTGCCTGAAAACTCATATGCTCAAAAATTGATTTCACTGAAAAGCATAAAAGTCAATAGAAAGTATGTGATGGTGTAATTTCTTATTATAAGCGCTATTAGGGATGTGAGCCTTGCAGATTGTGTAGATTGCAATGCTCAGTGTCATGTTGTACCCCCATATCTGTAGAGGTCTGCATTTGCACTCCAGCACTGATTAACTGTGCGTGGTACTTTTGTCTTTTTTTCCTGGTTGTGTGACCATGGCGTTAATATGTACAATTATGGGAGGTAACAGAATAGCTATGGGTCTAATGTGGAACTGCCTCCTTTATGGAGAGGTATGACATGGGAGATTTTCCATATAGTGGGTACAGTAGCTTCAGATATAACTCTTTTGATTAAGATTGAGATGGGGTATGCTATGGTGTCAGCAGCCTTTTGCAAATAGTCTGCTGGAGGAGGTCAGCAGCCAGGGTGTTGGGTCTTAGTTTCTTAAGTAGGGCATGAATAAGTTGAGTAGGAACAGGTTGGAAGGTAAAGTATGTTTGTGTATTGGGTGTGGCTACATTAGAATTAGAGCCATTGGGAGAGAGTTGACTGGCTAGAGATTGGATAGTCTCTGTGAAGAAGCTGTTGAAGTTATTAGCAATGTCTACTGGGGATTTTTGCTGGGAACCTGAGCGGGGGTGGAGTGATGCTTTGGCCTGGGTGGAGTAGTTTGTTTATTCCTGCCCAGAACTTTTGAGGTTTGTTTTGGTGTTTTTGCAGTAGATGGTAGTAGTGGTTATTTTTGTCTAAGGTTATGGATTTTTTGGTGTCATTCCTTAGCTGTCTGAATCTTAGTTAGCTCTTGTTTTTCGGTAGGTGGCCCGTGCTTTGTTTATGAGTGAAATTTTGCTTTTGGTATCTTTAGAAAACCATGGTGCAATATTAACTTTGGTTCTAATAGAGCAGCTGGAAGCATGGGAGTTAAGAATAGCAAAGAAATTTGGTGTTAAAGTATGCTACTGCTTCATCTAATGGGAGACTTTTTAGTGCTGACCAGTTGCATGCCTTAAGTTCATTTTGAAACTTGGTGAGAATAAAATTCTTGTTGTTTCTTAATGTTCTGTAGGTGGGTTGATAGGAGCAATCTACTTTGAGCTTGATTACATAGGTGAGACAGTGGTCACTTAGGTCATCAGGCAAAGTGCCTGATTTATAAGACTGAAGATGGGTATTGACAAGTATCCAGTCTAGGGTACTTTCCTTGTTATTGGGTTTTCCTGACCTGGTGGGGGAGGTTATGATTTGAGTAAATTCATAAAGGTTTATGTGGGTTGTGGGGGTTTCACAAGAGCAAGTGTTCCAGTCAATGTTGAAATCCCCAAGAATAATTGTTTCTTTGGGGGAGTTATTGGATAACCAATATAAGAAGTCTTCTAAGGTTTCTGTGTTCCTCCCTGGGGGAATGTAGACACAGACATTGTTTACATTTTTGTTTTTGTTAATTTGTAGTTTTGAGATAAGAATTTTAGCATTATTGAACTGGGGTGGTTGTTGGGTATCTATGCTGACAGATAGGGTAGACTTGTAAAGTATGGCTACCCCACCACCCTTTCTGGTGGTACGGTCTAGTCGAAACATACTATACCCTGGTGGCCGAATCTCATGGTCCTTGGTGGCAGGCTTTAGCCACGTTTCTGTTAGGCATAATATATCTAGGGAATGAACAGCTAAGAGGGCATGCAGGTGCTGAGTGTTGTTATTCATGCTCCTAATATGTAGATGGCAGGCCAGCAGTAAGATAGGAGGTCTGTTTGTTGGAGCTATGGTGGTAGGGGATATAGAAGGGGGATTAGGGCCAACAGGTGGGGATGGACCAGGGTTTGGGTGGATGTCACCACCCTTCGTGAGGTTGTAGTGTATGCTGAGTATGAGTTTTAAGATTTTGAATAAAGTTTTGTAATAGTGTCTAGTTTTAGGTCTAATGTAACTAGGTGTTGTAAGATGGTAGTATTTAGGGGTTAAGGAGGTAATCATGAGGGGAGTGAGTAAGGGTGCATTATTATCTGTTGTAGATTGGATGGATGTTTGGAATTTAGGGTAGTGGAAACCTGGGTGATCCTGATATTCGTAGGCAGTTAGGAGATATGGGATGAGTAAAAGGGGTAGAAGTAGAGTTAATAAGACTATTTTGGGTGATAGCATACCTACTGAATGAAACTTGAAACTTAGGCAAAAGGAATAGCAGAGGTGGAGGACTGGTGGTATCAGGTTGAGGGTGGTCCTGTTGAGTGACAAGTTGTTACTGATTGGTTTAAAAAAGTGGGGTGTGGTCTAATACCAATAAATGTAGGAGCACCAGGGGCGGGAGGAATTTGGGGGCAAGTAGAGCAGGGATGAACCAATGCCTGTACTAAGTTGTAGCAGTTTCACCTCTTTGAGGAAGGAGGGGTGTGGGGGAAAAGAGAAGGCAGTAGGAGTGGTTAGAGGAATATCTTGGACTGACTCAAGACACCACACCAGAGCCAAGTTGAATGTAAGGGCCTAAAATCTGCACTCAGCACTGTAATGTTACTTGCACTCAGCACTTTAATTTTACTTATGTTTAGCAGGAAAGACAGGCCAACAATATACAATTTTGAGGATTTTTACAAGGGTTACTTGTTGAAATGTCAGACAAGTAAGTAAAACTTTTAACAGGAATCTATGTTGGAGTGTTAGAAAGCCAGAAAGGTACAAATTATACCTGTAAAAATTAGGGTCAGAGAGACAAATGTAAGAGTCAGTGTACTTTAGTTACAGGGGAAGTAGGCAAACACTCAAGTAGAAAAGAGCCCTATGGCTGACCAAAATGTTGACTTGCTTAATTACACAGCACTGTAAGAGAAAGCTTAATGAATGCTTTTTATATGTGTAACCTACTCTAATTAATTGCTTGGAGAAACAAGTTTTGTTGTGTTTTCCAATTGCAATCCTGTAGACACCGTTATTCAAGAGCTACAATATGTTAGTGTAGGTAAATGTGAAGTTCAACTAGGAAAAGAGAAAAACAGAGATTCTAGGGTAAGCATTAAGGCAGCAACAGGCAGTTATTTAAGCAATAACCCACGCCTGGGTGCGAGTAATGCTGGATTTACCCACGGTTGGTGTGGTTTGGTCACGAGGGTGAAGCCCGAGGGGCAAAACAAAGACAACCGTAGGCAAATCCAGCATTACCCACACCCAGAAGTGGGTTGTTGCTGTTATACAATGACATTATTTAAGAAAAAAAATACTTACTTTTCTTAAATAATGGCATTGTATAATGCCTCCTTGTTGCCCTTCTGCAGCTGTCCAGTATTCTGCAGCATTTCTGATGTACTGTGCATTCATATGGTTACGCAGTACATCAGAACTGTGTGTGTGCAAGCAATGGAGAAAGGAAGATCTCTGTTGCTTTTAAAAGCTTGTCTTGCTATGTTAAAAGAGTTTAACATAGCGAGATAGCTTTAAAAAAAGCAAGGGAGATTTTCCTTTCTCCGTTGCTATTTTTAAAGCTGTTTCACTATGTTAAACAAGTTTAACAAAGCGAGACAGCTTTAAAAAAAGCAACAGAGAAAGGAAGATTTCCGTTGCTTTTTTTTAAGATATCTCACTATGCTAAACTCATTTAACATAGCAAGATAACAGCAACGGAGCTCTTTCGTTCTCCGTTGCTGAAAAAAAAAAAAGGACTTAAACTAATGGAAAATTTACAACGTGCTGTTTTGGAATATTAATGGGGGGTCGTTGTATAATTTATAATAGTACATTCAGAAAGGTTTTTTTGGGGGGGTAAAGTAGCACACTTCGGAATGGATTAGTGTTTATAGCTAAGAAACCTTAGCAAGAGAGCAATGCAATAAATAAACACTTGTCAGATTTTAAAGAATTTTAAAGATATACCAGTAAAACTAAATCAATCATTCACAATTGTACTGTACAACTGGAAAATTGTCAGTAAAAGCAATTCAGGTAAAGCTAGCACAAGTTATTCAGGTCATAAAAGCACTTCTTCAATGTGTGTGTGCAATTTAAACATTAAAAACATATACAGCAAAAACACAAATATTACCACATAAATTCTGTAAAGTCACTAGCTACTTATAGAGCTTCTGCAACAAAAATAGAACAGTCTGTGCAGAATCAGAATTTAGCACCAGGTCATTCAGTTACACACAAAAAACAGTAAAAAAAAATCCATACAATGAAGAAACTTACACCGAGTCACACCAGGTCAGCTAAGGGGGGAAGAGAGGGAAATCCTAAGCACCTAGATTTGAAATTGATGCCTGTACTAAGTTGTAGCAGTTTAACCTGTATGAGGAAAGAGAAGGCAGTAGGAGTAGTTAGAGGAATACCTTGGATTGACTCAAGACACCACACCAGAGGTAAGTTGAAAGTAGGGCCCTAAAATCTGCACTCAGCACTTTAATTTTACTTATGTTTAGCAGGAAAGACAGACCAACAGTGTACAGTTTTGAGGATTTTTACAAGGGTTACTTGTTGAAATGTCAGGCAAGTAATTAAAACTTTCAAAAGGAATCTATGTCGGAGTGTTAGAAAGCCAGAAAGATACAAATTATACCTGTAAAAAATAAGGTCAGAGAGACAAATGTAAGAGTCAGTGTACTTTAGTTACAGGGGAAGTAGGCAGGCACTCAAGTAGAAAAGAGCCCTATGGCTGACCAAAATGGTGTCTTGCTTAATTACACAGCACTGTAAGAGAAAGCTTAACAAATGCTTTTTATATGTGTAACCTACTCTGATTAATTGCTGGGAGAAACAATTTTTGTTGTGTTTTCCAGCTGCAATCCTGTAGACACCGTAATTCAGGAGCTGCAGTATGTTAGTGTAGGTAACTGTGAAGTTCAATCTGAATAATTGCTGGGAGAAACAATTTTGTTGTGTTTTCCAGTTGCAATCCTGCAGACACCGTTATTCAGGAGCTGCAGTATGTTAGTGTAGGTAAATGTGAAATTCAAACTGAGTCACACCAGGTCAGCTAAGAGAGGAAGAGAGAAGGAAATCCTAAGCACCTGGATTTGACTTCTGTCTTAAGAAGCATGAAGTTGGCTTTGGAGAAAAATTTTACGGTGGTTTCCCTAATGGGGGGTGGGGGTGGGATGTGGATTTCTAGGGTGATTAGCTTGTGGTCGGATCTGACCAACAAGGAATTGACCTCTGGTATGAAACACCAGTTGCCCATGTTGGTAATGACCAGGTCTAGGATATTGCTGCCCCTGGTGGGGGTGTGGATAAGTTGATCCAAGGCGATGGAATGTATAAACTCCAGAAAACATTGAGCACAAGAGCTGGTACATGAGTAGTTTTCCCAGTTAATGGTGGGATAGTTGAAATTGCCCATTATTAGGGTGTTAGGTCATACCCTAATATTTTCCAGAGTATCAAGATATGAGGAGTGGGAATCCTGGGGCATGGTGGGGGATCTGTGCAAGCTACAATTTGGATTGCGGTCTTGCCCAGAGTTAGTTGCACTTGGAGAATCTCGGATGCATTATGCTGAGCAACTAGCCTGGAGGTGTGGATATCCTTAATGAATATGGACACGCCTCCACCTTTAGTGTTTCGGTCCAGGTTATAGCCTGGTAATGCAGGGTTGCTCTCTGGAACCTTGAACCAGGTCTCTGTCACTGCACAGATGTCGATGTTCTCCATTTTAAGGAATGCCTTGAGTGAGTGCATTTTGAGGTTTAGACTTCTAGCATTGAGTAGCATTACCCTGAGATTTTACTTGCTTGTACCTGTTATGGTGGTGAATTTGTCATTTGAACCTTGCCTAAAAAAAGCACTGTAGGGGTGGCAAGAGCCTTAGCCCGTATCCGGAATCCCAAGGGGGACTGGTGCAGGCCGTCTTTGGCAAAGCAAGGCTAGTAAGAAGTGGATACACACAACCGTCAGTTTTTGTGATGTAGTAACAAATTAGTGGTCACTAAACTTAAGTCATTACAATACATATTTCTAGGGGCAATTCTCAACATAGGTATTGTTATGTTACCTTCAAGTATCTCAACTTTAATAGGACAGTATTATTGGAGATTTTTTTTCCATGCCAAGATCAACTTGACTTTATTTATTCACTTACAGACATTTTGGACAAGTGCATGAATCATTATTTTATTGTTGCTGATAAGTGGAATGCTGTCTTAAATGAATGCTTGTTAGAAAATCACACTTCCTCTACCATGTCAAAGGCTTCCATTAGGTATGCCCTCTAAGGGACCTAATGGAACCTTGGACCTGGTAATGCCCGTTATATTTCTCTAATCTGGCCAATAGCAGTCTTCCTTATTTCTCTGTTCAAGAAAAACTCTGATTACATATTCATTTTTATTTAATGAATGTATTCCTTACTCCAACTATTGTACACTGCATTAAAAAGCCATGTTATCTATCTGACCAGTTGGAAATGAAACTTATTAATCCTTCTAGTTTTTCACCATTTGGTACAGGGGATAGAAGTGGACCTTAAATAATAATTTGCTAGCAGGGAGTCATATTAAAAAATGTTAATGATGACTAAAGCAGAAAGCTGCATGCAAGTTTTGAATCCTGTATAGGGAAAAAGAACTTATAGGCAGATTTTAAGGCCAAGGTGAGAGGCATTCTGATATGTCATGCATAGTTTTCCACAAAACATCCTGAAACAAAGAAACGATTACAACAACATTCAAATAATAGCTAGTCCTGTTGCTGTAGAATAATAAAGCAATGACTACAGCCCAGGCAACCTGGTTTTGGTTACTGACCCAGGTACTTAAACAAGCTGGAGGGGGAGAAATGATGAGACTCTTGCCTACATGCCTTTCTTCAGGAGAGAAGATCAAAAGATGATCTGATAGTGATACAGGCCACGTCTACACCTCCAGTAGAAAAAAAACAGCTAGGTAAGGTGAATGAGTGGGACATAGGGAGGTTGACTCTGCCACAGAAGTGGAGTTGCACCTGGGAAACCATACTTCATAGCTGACAATGGATCATCAGGTGATATTATTAGCTAGGGGATGGTGCTTCCCTCTGACCTGTTAAGTCAAGAACTGTCAGCAACAGCAGCTGCTTTCAGGTCCACTTTTCTTCCAAACTCATCATTGCCAGCCTGGCCAGCTGGTGATGTCAGTGACTGATTAAACACCTGGATGAGTGACATAAGAAGAGGAGAGGAGAGGATAGACTTGGGGGGATCCTTGTTGTAGCAGCAGAGTTGTACATCCTACCCAAATGTCATTGCAAAAAAAGACAAACCTGAGAACCGTGAAAACTTACTACTTCTTAATTATGACAGCTATGTAGAAAGTAAATCAAAGATTTACAAGCTGAGCTTAACTTTAATCTGAGTTCACATCTTTCCTGGCCTGAAACTAAGTCAACAGCCAGCTTCTGTCAATGGGTTGAGGTATATTCTAGATTCCTACTGAAAATACTTTGTGCATATACAAATCAAGTAGTCATATCTGTCTTGAAGGTTCATGATTCCATTATGAAAGATGAATAATGATATTGTAATTTTTTTAGGTGGAATTATTTCAGAATCTGAATTCTAGCGATCCTGATATATTCACTGAAGAGGAAATTGTATTCTATTTGATAGTCACAGGTTAGCAATATGATAACCAATGTCTGAATTTTTGTGGCTGATATTAGAGACAAGACATTTTGTATATGGATGGAGGGAAACTAGCATCACCACATACTGAGGCCGTTGACTTTTGGGTTATGGTCAGACAAGATATTAGGAAGAGACTGCCAAACTATATGGTGGAGATATCTCAAGAAAACACAATGAAACTATTTGGCCGAGATATCTTAAAAAAAAAAAAACAATGAAAATATTTGGCTGCAGCCAAGAAGTTAAGATTCTTGCAGGAGAAGGAATCCAGTTTAGCAGAAAAAGAGAATAAGGAAAGCAAGTGTAAACAGGAAATGTGAGGATATTTTGATAGAAAGGTTCAGCTCTGGAGGATAGCTCTTAATCTAATGCTCTTTGACAGTAACCCTAGATGTCTAAAGAAATTAGCAGTGAGTTTAGGTCAACAAAATATAGTATGCGATATATTTAAAATCAAAATCACTCAGAGGAAATTTGATAAGGGAAGCAGCAGACATGTTAGTGGATTTTATGGAGTACTGTCTGACTTTATATACTTCATAGAAAAGCTTGTGGAAAGATCAAGAAGACATTAGTAACATTTTAGAGTGGATAGACCTACTGAAGTTAATAGAATTGCAAGCTAAGAAACCTCAAGCCGAAATAACAAAGGAAGAGACAAAACAAGTGATAAGGAGACAACAGAAGGTGAAGATTCTATGGAGAGACAGAATCCCAATAAAATATGAAAGATAGCAAAAGAGAAACTTACTGGATATTGTTGTAACCTTTTCAACTGAATTGTAGAGGACTGGATAATACTAAAATCCTAGAAGAAAACAGACCCAGTACTAAACCACAGCTATAAAACATTTGTCACACATTTTGTGAAAACACTGGCAGCCATGATTCCTAACCTAATTCACAGACCTCATATAATTTTCCACTTTTGAACATTTCAGTCCCACTAGGCTAGGAGCCTCTTTTAGAGGAGACCCATGGTGGAATTTATTCCATTAGGAGAAATTTGGCCAGGGCATCAAAGAACTTCCCCTACTCTTTTTGATAGCTAATATATAACATGAACACTGTCGATGAGCTGAAAAAGTGTCTGATAGAGTTTGGTGGAAATATTTATATAAAGTGATGAGTAAAATGAGATTTCCTGATATTTTCATAAGTTCAATCAATGAAATTTATCAGGGAGCAGAAACAATGGTCAAGATACAAGCTAGAACACCGGAGGTTCCCACTATACTTTGCAGCCTATTTTGAAACAACGACTGACTGGATTATAAAGTCAGAAATAACAGTTGCAGACTGATGTGGAAAACAGTTAAAGGCAACATTATTTGCAGATGACATACTAATTAGTTTATATGATCCAGAGAAAGAACTGCAAATGCTCTCTGGAATGTTTGACATATTTGAAAACATATCTGGTTATAAGATTAATCAGACAAAAACCTGTTTGATTATTTTGAATGTAACTCCATTGGCTGAATTAAGAGAAAGCTTTCCCTTTTAAATGAGCATGGAAGGATGAAGTACGTAGGCATCTTGAATATGGATATATGGACTATATCCATATGATCAACGCCTTTCAAATGTTAGTGCTTCCACAATTTTGGTTCTTGAAACAATCTTTTTCCTCAAGCTTCCTCCTCAGGTTTTAATTAGCAAAGTGAAAAAATAGATATCAAACTTCCTAGGGGAAGAAAACGATCTAAGAATATCTTGGGCTAAGCTATTATTGCCAGTAAATGGGTGTGGGTGTCTTGAGAATTCCAAATATATGAGCTTAATCCCAAGCAATGTGTACACAAAATTATGCTTATAGATGGGACTCTAATGGGCTATGCTATATAATACTCAACTAGTTAATGAGGGGCACACGCTGTCTTATACAATAGGGACTTCAATATGGAACATTATGACCTGGCTAAAACAAAACAATACAAAGACTAGAATGCTTTGTTAATCGGAGTAGGTAGGAAGATATGCAGGAAAACCTAAAATATTTTGTTCAGACGCCCAAAATAATGTGAGAATTAAGTACTGTCATCTGTGAAATAACACAGGAAATGGGAGGAAAAGAAATCTAACTATGGGTTAAATAGCAATGATTAGGCAACCAGTAACTATCTAATGTAATACTGTGGGAAATTATGGGCTATAAAGCAATGTGTTCCCCAGCTGATATAGAGCAAGATTTTCTGCAGTCAGTATAATGGATATTTAGTCAAAGAATAACCAAGTGACTAATAAATACATAATTGGTAAGGCTTGTAAAGGTTTGCTGGAGACAAAAATGGGTTGGCTGATAAAATAAGAGATTCCTGGATGAAAACTTTAAACAGTCAGTGTCATAAAAAATTATAGTTGGAGGTTTGTGGTGTGATAAGACAGGTGACTAAAGCTAGGCCTCTTCACACGTTTGTGTGGAAGTACCTACCATACATTTTTAACATGCCAGATAAATTGTGGAATTGTTTTTCCATGAGTTTTGGAAGCTTGCTGGAGATGTAAAAAAAATGGGAAAAGGGGATCTGGAAACACAGCTTTTAGGAATGCAGTAACTTGTGTTTTTAAGAGCAATTTGCAAAAGTTGCAGGATGGTATTTTTTAAGAAACATAAAGCTCAGCATCACATTATTTCGACTTGAGTGTAATATGTGGGCATATTAAGTGGAATTAAAAAAACAGTTGCTAGCATTGATAAAACTAGTTGCAAAAACATCATTAATATGCCATCAGACCTCCACAGAAGCCCGGAGCATTAAAGAGCCTGAGGAATGGAGGAAGATGCTTGTAGTGAAGGAAGGAAAGAAAGAAGGCAGACTTCCTTAAGAAGTGGAAGCTATGGTTCATGTACACAGATGCTTGGATATAAGTGTAGGAGGAAACAGTTGAAAGAAATTATTTTTGTTGGTACTTAGCAAAGTGAGATCAAAACTCTCTGTAATCCCCTTCTCATCTGGAGTAATCCTAAAAAAAGAGATGGTCATGAGCTTAGACGTTGTGACAACAGGTGGAGACATTTTTGTTTAACATGGATTAAAGTAGTAGTTTGTATTTATTGAATGAATTCTTATTCCTGTTTCAGGGTCTAAAGAAGCACCTATCAGTGGTGTGAAAGTGCTAACCAAGTCTATTTTATTATTTTATCACTGGTTGAATTAAAAAGATTTTTTTCTTCTTTCCCGTGCTTCATTTCTCATCTTTACTTGCTACTGGATTCTGTTTTTCGAGTTCAGGAATGGTTTATCCTTTGAGGAGGACTTGCTTTCTTTGACTTAACATATGGATTAGCTTATGAGTTATTTTATGTACTGTCGTTAAACAGTGCACATTGGAGAATTTAAAAATATTCTTTTTTTTTTTTTTTTGCATTTTTAATAACCTTTATTAATGAAAAATAAATACTTGTAACTCTTTCTCATTCTTTTGTGTGTGTCTGGGAGGGGTGTCATGAATACATGAACACATGCCTGTTCCTATACAGTCATCCATCCCTAGTAACTATCATATTGACATCACACTCCTTAGAGTTGACCCAGTAGTCAGGGACTTAGGGACACACATAGATAGTAATCTAGCCTTTGATCATCACATGTCTGCAGTGGTGAGGAAATCATTCTATGTTGCGCAACTTATAAACAAAGGTATGGCATCTAAGTCCAAGGAAGTCATTGTTCCACTATATTCGGCATTCAACAGAACTATCATTGAGTACAATGTCCCCTTTGGTATGTACCTAACCAGGCATATCCAACAATTGGAACGTCCACAGAGGTTCCTCACTAAAAGAATACAAAGGCATAAGTAATATGTCCTATGCAGACTGCCTGAAGGTCCTATCTCTGTATTCTGTCTCCTAGAGGCTTTTGATGGGAGATCTATGCCTGGCATACAGGACCTTGTCAGACCCCACTCTGATGGACCACCTGCATAGCCAGAAAACAGTACCAGAATTACCCGTTCTAAAGTCTTAAACCTTGCCTGTGATATAAATAGGACCTGCTGGAGAGATAGGTATGTATCCCAGAGACTACCTTGTCTAGGGAACTGGTTCTTCATCCATGTGAAGTAGAGTTCCTCCCTGATCCAATTCAAGTGCAACTTGGACAATTGGATGGGAAACCAGAAATTCATCCCTGGTTTGGCACCTATGTTTCTGATGCAAACAAGTAACCTGTATTGGGTTCATCTCCAAGTCCCATGCTTACACTTCTCAAGGGTATCAAAACTCATCAGAGATTTGGGGTGCATGGCTAGACTTAAAAAGTCCCTTGTGGTCATTAGCCTAGTAAACACCTATGAACCTATCGTGACTCAGATAGTCAGTCTGATTTACCAAACTCACATTTTGATTTTTTTTTTTTTTTAGTTCTGAGTTCATAACTTTACATCCTTTGAAGCACTTTATATAAATTATTGAGATGCTCACTTTCTGACTTCTTGGTCATCAACCCATCCAAGTGCATAACTACAGTAAAAACTTTGAATATGTTTTCCATCAAAAAAAAAGTACCTCTTTCTACTTCATTTTGCTGCTTGTGCTTAGGAGTTCAACTACTTTTAGTTTGCCGTATTTATTACTGCTTGTTGGTAGCCTCACTAAATTGATGACAGTATTCTGCTGAATCGCTGCTTTATTTGTGATGTCTGTTACTGCTGTGATTTGTGAGCTACTGTTTCAAAGCAATCTACTGATTAACTATATTTCATTGCTATCTACTGCAATTTATTACTGTTTAACTGCATTTTACTGCATTTCGTTGCTGTTTAACTGTATTTTTTCATATTGCGAATTCTATTCTTTTGAGTATAAGTGATTAATCTATGCTTCATTGTGAGTTTTTTTACTGAATTCTTAACCTTAAAATTCAGTAGCATAGTCTAGATACAGGTCTGCTGCATCCAGAGCTTCAGCTGCACGTTTTTTAACCCTTTTTGAGGTATTCCAGCTACAAGTTTTCCCTTAGTAGCACTTGTGTTATCAACTAGTAGTACCACTCGTAGACTTTATTCCCTTTACCATCTTAGCTCTTTCAGTTTCTGACAAATATGGATGGACAATTTCCTAAATTTTCTCCTGCCAGTCTGGTTAATATGGGCATTCTGAAACAGTGTAGCAACTGCCTCATGTACACGGACAACCCTCTACTACTTCCACCTAGGAACACAATTTGTGAGAGATGCAGATACATCAAGCACCTAGTGTCATCGCTCTCTCCCCCACAGACTAGTATATCTGGCACTGAGAATGCTGGCAACATGAACACCACACCTCAAACACCACCCACACCTACACAATACACTCCCACATATGCGGAGGCCCTCAACAAAAGCATACCCAAACAAAATAGACCTCAGAGGCATAAATGCATGCAAACTCCACTGCCCATCACACCACACATAGTCCACACACCTGTGTCTGACAGCCACTACGGCCTAAACATAAACCCAACATATTAGTCATCAGAGCCTCCATTGTGAGGCACACAGATGTGCCCTTCACCAGGCTGGATAAGGAGAAAGTCACGGTTAGTTGTTTGTTGTGTGCCAGAATCTGCCATATCACCAATGCACTCAAGTCTCTCAACAGGTACTGTTATGACTCTGTCATAGTCCATGTTGGAGTGAATGACTTGAGACATATCTCTGTGGACTATATGAAGAGAGACATGATCGAGCTCGCTCAGTATGTGTCCCAGGCAGGTATGTCCCTAGCCTTAAGCAGCATTCTACCGTCACCCAGAATGATGCCTCAATAGAAACAGAAAATTATTTACTTTAACAAGTGGCTTAGTTTCTGTTGTCATTCAAAGGGGATCCAGTACCTGACAGCCTGGGATGACATGAGTGACAAGCTACAATGCTTTGCTAGAGATGGCCTGCATCTGTCTCCCTTGGGCTTCTGGCTCCTGGCAAAGGCTCTTGCCTCCCCATAGTGCCTTTTTTAGGCAATGCCATGAGGTCAAAACTACCAACATGAAAATGCCATCAAAACGTAAATTAAAGGTCATGCTGCTAAACGCTAGCAGTCTAAACATGAAACTGCACACATTGCAAGCATTCTTAACCCTGGAAGAAGCTGACATTTGTGCAGTCACAGAAACCTGGTTAAAAGCTGCGTAGAGCAGCCCAGCCATACCAGGTTACTCACCCTACCATTCATTCAGACCCCAAGCCGTGGCCAGCAAAACAAAAGGAGGTGTAGTTGCAATGTATACAAAAGGTATACACACCTGTAGGCTGGTCAAACAATATGATGCACAGGAAATACTTCAGGTGCAGTTAATTGACAAGAACACTATTCAAATCATAGCTAGCTACAAGCCTCCAACTCTGACTCAAAATGCCCACTCTTCATATCTGGACGTCTTTGAATCTATCAAGATTCAACCCTTTACCCTGATCCTGGGTGACTTTAACTATCCAACCATAGATTGGAAGGAATACTCATGCCAAAACACAAATGCCCAGAGATTCCTTGATTCCGTCAATACAAATGCCTTGGACCAGTTGGTTGACACCCCCACAAGAGGTGAAAATATCTTGGACTTGGTATTAACCAACATGAGTAACCACTGCAACATCCCTACAGTGCCATCATCCCTGGTAAGATCCGACCACAAAGCAGTCACTTTTGACGCCCCCCCCCCCCCCCCCCAGTTAGGGCCAAACAAAAAAACTTCTCCAAAGCTGATTACAACCTCCTGAGGGAAGTTATAACAGCTTCACAGCCCCCCCCCCCAGAAACTGGTACATATGTCCAAACTTACACCAAAGTACTATATGAGCATTTATATAGCTGCATGCAAGACAGAATCATCCTCCTCAAGGAAGAGTAAACCTGTCTGGTGGACATCTACAATAAATAAACTCTATAACAAAAGGAAAAAAATGCTGTCCAGGACCAAGAAGGAGCAGATGTTTAATTGGAAGCAATCTTTCCTTAGCCTGAACAAGCAAATAAGAGCTCTAGTGAAATCCTCCAGAGCAAACTTTGAGTCCAAAACTGGCCACATCTACTAAAGGCAATCATAAGGCTTTCTTCACTTATGTTTGCAATCTCAAGGAAAGCACCCAGATCTGCTCAGAACTGATGGTCAAGGACACCACATACACAAACCCTGTACATATAGCCAACCTGCTGGCAGACAGGTTCAGTGAAAACTTCACTCCTCTGTCCCCCCATCAGTAAAACAGGACATCCCCAGTACCTGCCCCCCTCCCCTTATCTCTAGGGAGCAAGTCATCACTGCCCTCTCAAAGGCAAAAAATACAGCCTCCATGGGACCCGATAACATCCCAGGCTGCATTCTACATGAACTCAGGCAGGAACTTGCAGCACCATTAGGCACCCTGTTCAACCAAAGCCTGAGTACCGGCTTCATCCCAGCTGAGTGAAGGACAGCTACTGTCATCCTTTTGCACAAAGGTGGAGCGTCCACCGATCCAGGAAATTATAGACCCATCAGCCTAACTAGCCTGATCTGCAAGGCCATGGAGTGGATTATCACAGACCTCATTAACAAGGACATTGGCAACCTCCAGGCACTGGATCCTACACAGATTAATTTGTCATGGGGAGGTCATGCCTGTTAAATTTGGTCAACTTCTTTGAGACAGTCACCAAGGCCATAAACGAGGAGAAGATGGTGCACACCGCCTACCTTGACCTGGCCAAGGCCTTCGATACTATTCCCCACTCAGGTATAATAGATAAACTCTCTCAACTAGGCATCAATCCATATTTTACCAGATGGGTAGCAAACTGTCTTACTGACAGAACCCACCTAATCAAAGTAGGGGAAGCCACCTCAAGTATTAGACCCGTAACAAGCGGTGTACCCCAGGGATTGGTCTTGGAGCCTCTGCTGTTTGGAATACACTTCTCAGAGATGCAGGCCAAATCTAGTGGGCTATGGCTCACCAGGTTTGCAGATGACTGCAAGCTGGGTGCTGTCATCAATTCCCCTAGTGATGTGGACATCCTCCAAGAGGGTCTCACCCAAACAAATGACTGGTGCCAGAAACATGGCCTCAAACGGAATGCCAAAAAATGCATCATCATCTCTTTTGGGGAGAATGACGTCCCCACAAATTATCATATTGATAATAAGGCACTAAGCACGCAATCAGTCGTGAGGGACTTGGGAATCCAGGTTGATAGCAAACTGACTTTTGACCACCATATTGCCTCCATTGTACGGAAAGCTTTCTACATGGCCCACCTTATTAGTAAGGGTATCTCATCCAGGGACAAAGTGGTCATAACATCCTCCCTTATAAGACAAATTATTGAATACAATGACCCTTTCGGCATGCACCTCGCAAAGCACATGCAGCAGCTGGAGAGACCACAGAGATTCCTCACCTGGAGCATCCAGGGCCTCAAACATCTACCCTACACACATAGGCTAAAAGCCCTGTCCCTCTACTCAGTCTTCTACAGACTCCTCAGAGGTGACCTCTGTCTGGCATATAAAGCAATCTCAGACCCCGCCCTGATGGAACTGCTGCATATTTGCAAGTCAAGCTCCACTGGAACAACCCACACGCGAGACCTCAACCTGGTCTGTGACTTCAGTAGGACTTGTTGGTGGGACAGATTTGTGTCTCAGAGACTTCCCCTTTTGTGAAACAGACTCCCTCTCCACCTACAGCTGAGTACCTCATTAAACCTTTTTAAGTGCAACTTGATAACTGGATGGGGAACAGAAGATACACCCCTGGGATTCCACCTATGCCCCTGCTGGAAAGTGGCATAGGGTGCTGACTTGTTAGAACATGGGCTAAATTCTTGCCTAGGCTTGTAAGGGCCTGAGTGCCAATAGCCTAGTAACTTCCTATGATCCTATGAATTTTCTATGATACATTATTCTTTGAAAAATAGAAAATGTGGAGCTCACACCACATGGTTTGTAAAGTTCCCCTGTTCATTTAATAGAAATTTAATTTGTTATACACAAAAAATACTTTGCATGTATTAATTCCTACATATTGTTTAGACTCATTGTCACATAATACTTGTTAATAAAAAGTGGCTAAATTTTCTAATATGTGTCCCTGAGTAAATATTGATAGAAACCCCAACCAGATGAACAGAAACAAGCAAAACTTTACCTGTTAAAAAATAAATAAATAACATAAGCATGTTTTGCAGGAGACTAGCTGTTTGCACACACACACAAACACACACACACACACACACACACACACACACACACACACACACACACACACACACACACACACACACACACACACACTTATTTATATGCTCCATCTTCACAGTTATGTCAGCACTGTAACTGAAACAGTGGCAATAAGACAATAATTTGCTATGAGGAGAAAGCATTGTACAAGATGCAGCTCCTCCAGTTGGCATCAAGTTGCAACCTCATCTGTTACATACTTGAACACATGTAGGAAGCTGTGACTAAATTTTGAAAATACAGTTCTGCCACTCTCCATGACCATTAGCTCTTCTTCCTAAAGGATAGGATAGGATGTGTCTTAGTGCTTGCAACCTGATTTATAGTTAATTTACAGTGTTTACAAATTGTGCCTGTCACACAAAGGTGGACTTTCACTTTTCATCATATCTAAAGACAGACATTCTGTCTGCTTTTCATAGCATATTGTGGCTATTATTTGCCCATCCCAAATAAACATTGACCTGTGTATGTTTTAAGCTTCACAGCAGCATTATGTAAGAATTTCTTAGAAAGCAAATCCCAGGAAAGTCTCCACTAAAGTCATAGCCAGCCTTTGACATAGGCCAACGATGCAGCTGCCTAGGGTTCCTTTCTTTACTATAAAAATAAATAAATACCAGAAACGCACCCCTTGCTTGAGCAGTGAGAGGCACCCAAGGGGGGGAAGTCCTGTAGTGTTTGCCTTTCTGTTTTTTGGTCTCCTTCCCCTACTACCGATGACATCCAAAGACAAAGAACTGGGTAGGTCATAGGTGGGACACAGGAAGAAATCAATAAAATTCATATGTGAGAGTGTAGCACAAAGAGAAGAGAGAGAGGGCGAGAGGGAGAGGGAGAGAGAGAGAGAGAGAAATGCATTTTTTTATTACTGGCAGATGACCAGATCTTTTGGATCACTGGAGACTGGTTAGTCCTTAGCTGTTCCTTATATTGCAGAACATGCCTATTTTACCACTTACAATAACAGGCATTTCAATTTCAGACTCCATATCCTTCAGAAAGTACATATTAATGCAAAACCTGTTCTAGCAGTTTTCTAAGTTTATAAGAACAATATTTAAAACTTGGCCCTAATTTTGCCCTTCCAATTATTTTTTACGTTGTCTGGGTTTCTTGTGCTAAGCGGTTAAGAGGCATGTCCCTTCTATATTTTTAATCCTGGTAAACCACTGAGGATTACAGTCAGTCAGAAATGCTAGACATTGCAGTTTTGGGCTTCTATTGAGAAAATGTTTGTCAATGCAAAATTTGTTGTTCTACATAAACCTGTTTACTGTCTTTGGTGGAATATAGCTAATGGCTGCTTTTTGTTCATTGGTCTGAATTTGCAGGATTACTGTGATTTGTGTAAGGAAAACTTGGACTACTTCATTGTGTAGCTACTGTTTTTGTGGAATAAAGCTGAAATACAGTCTATGGATGTCATGTTTAATTATAACTGCTGGATGGAGGTGGGAGTTGTCTGTAGAAAGTAACTTATCCTCTTGTTTACTTGCTTTAAAGAATCACTGTCTGGCTTTGCTGGTCTGTTGTGCATTTGCAGCATGACTGTTATTTATGTAAAGGAGCTGGTAATACTTTAATGTGCGGCTACTGTTTCCATGGAACAAAGCTGAAATATGAGCATAACTTTCTTTAAAAATCCCGCACCATTTTCTAACAGTTTTGGGAGTGGCTTTGAAAGACTGATGGAGAGACAAGAATGCCAATATGCAGCAAGAGGACTGCTAAACCCTCCCCCACAGCACCCCTGCCATGTATGCAACATCAGCTATTACTAATGCACCTGTTTAAATAATTATGGTCCTGTGGTAGGATGAGCAGGGGTGACAGCAGCTCCCTAATGGATGATGTTAAGTTGTCTCTCTCGCCTTCATTCTTAAGCCTTAAGGAGTTGTCCTTGCTATTCCAGCACTGAAGAAGGGGAAACCCGAAAGCTTTGCTGTATTTATTGTTGTTGTATTAAAGTTTTGAACATATCTGTGTTATTTTCTACTTCCTTGCCAAAGCTATAAGAACCAAGACTGGCCCAATGCAGCCCCTGGGCTGCTGCTACTGCATTACAAAACTTGAATGATCTGTGTAGGTCAAGAAAGGTATCACTGGAGATATTTTGCTGGCCCATACTGTCTCATCACCTTCATAAACGTGTTATGGTTGTTTTTCAGCAAAGAAATAGAGCAGTAACTCGTGTTAGATTCTAACCACCTTTCCATTGTTTAGCTATCACATTCACTATACCAGCCGTCCATATTTTATGTAGCTCCTTCCAGTTAGCATCATCATCCCACTTGGGGTGACATGTCAGACATCACCATCATTCTCAATTCAGTGCCACTTTCCTGCCATCTTTAATGGTCATGCCTGACTGTCACAGTTCTTTTTTCACACAATCCATCCATCTCTTTGTAGGATGCCCATATTTCCTCTTACCTTCTTCCTGTCTGTCTCAAATCTTCTTCATCAGGTTGTCTTCTGTGTTTCAGCACATGTGCCCAAACCACCGTAATCTGTTTACTTTTACCTTCTTTGCAATTGGAGCTACTTTGGTTTCTGCTGTCATGTCCTCATTTCTTCATCTGCCCCACAGTGTGCATCCTACCATCCATTTTGGGCACTTCATCTCCATTGCTTCTAGCTTCTTCAACTGCTCTGCCTTTACTACCCAGGTTTCTGTACCATACAGTAGTACTGGCCACATCACTGTTTTGTATGCCTTACTTTTCAGCTTCCTTGGCATTCTTCTTCTGTCATATACTACCCCAGCACTGTGCCAGTTGGCTTCAGCCCCTCTGATTCTACGTTTGACCTCCTCATTCAAACTTCCCTTCACCTTAACCACCCCTCACTGATATGTTAACCTGTTCCACTGTCTTCCTTCTATCTAAGTTCTAAGTTCCCAGCTTCTTCTGATTTCCTCCATTTGCTGCTATTACAACTTATCTGTACTCCATTTCATTCCATGTGCCTTCAGCTTTCCATTTCATTTCCTTGTCATTTGTTGAAGTTCTTGCTCAGAATCTGCCTGTAATGCCACATAGTCTGAGTATAGCAACTTTTTTGATCTGGTCCCTCTGATTGGTTTGCTAATGTAGTCTATCACCAGTATGAACATCAGTGGGATCAGAGCTGAACCCCGATCCACACCACACTCACTCCCACTGAGAACCCCGTCTGTGAAACCAAACAGTGTTTTTACTTGAGTCATTGGGTCCTTATACATAGCCTGCACTAATTCTACAAATATTTTTGGGACTTCAAATGACCACAGGACTGCCCAAATCAGCTTTTTTGGGACCTTGTCATATGCTTTCTCCAAGTGTAGGAATGTCCAGATGGGCTTGTTTTTCACCCTTCTTCTCAAGTATGTCCCACTGCAAACATTGGGTCAGTGGTGCTGCATCCTGTTCTGAGTCTGATCTGCTCACTTCTCATCTTACTCTCTACTATTCTGCATGTTTATCAGTCACCCTCTCCAGAACTTTCATGCAGTGTGACAGGAGTTTGATACCTCCATACTGCCCCCAGTTGTGAATGCTCCTTTTGTTCTTGAACACTGGCACTAGTATGCTTATTCTTCAGTCATCTGGGGTACGTCTTTCTCTCCATACTGCTAGGAGTACCCTCAGGAGCCATTTCTCCCCTATCTCACCCAACATTTTTATCATGTCTGTTGAAATCTTATCTGAGCCTCCTGCTTTCCCTAACTTTATTTTTCGTAGATCAATTTTTACTTCTTTAAGGGTGGGCTGTTCTCTCTCTTTCATTGCCAGCTTTGCCTGGGGAAGTACAGCTTCTGTGGAGTATTCTTCATTCAGAAGCTGTTGGAAATTCTCCTTCCATCTGCCTTTAATGTCCTGTGGACTGATGAGCAAGCTGTTGCTTGCATCACTTATGAAGGGTGTCTGTTTTCTTAATCTTTCTGTCCTTGCCTTGCAACATAGTAGATTTTCTTTGTGCCATCTGCTGAATTACTTTCCAGAAGCTGGTAGAGTGCCTTTGATGCCTTGTTCTTTGCTATTCCAACTCCTTTCTTAGCTTCTCTGTTAGCCAGTCAGTATTCCTTTCTTGCCTGGTTCTTCTTTTCTATCTCAGATAAGATTTCAGCTTTTTCCTGCATGCCTTATTTCTTTTGATGACTTCCTGAACTTCTGCATTCCACCACCAGCTTTTTTTATGTACACATATCTGTTCTATTGCCCTCACAAATTATGTTTTGAGGCGCTACCATTTTTCTTCATCTTCATCTATTTTCTCTTCTTCTTGAGATGATAGAGCCCTGAGTAATTCCTTGAAATATGTAGGAACTAAAATAAAGTCGACGATAACCACAGTTCTGTAAAGCACTATTACAATCTTTTTTTCTGTCTGTTTGTTTTATTAAAGTTTGTAATAGTGTTTTACAGGGCCGTGGTGATCGTAGACTTTATTTTAGTACCTACGTACTTTTTTTTTCAAACACCTTTATTGAATTATCATTGTGACATAGGCAAATTTACATTCATATAAAAGTAATCAAACTGTATTAAAATAAACATTATACTTCACATATATTGCTGTATATCATATAACCTAAGCAATATTATAAATTATTCATTTCCTACCTCTTTTAAACAAGAAACATCTTTATTTAACCATCACTTACTACATAGGCAATCATACATTTATATAAATGAAAACAAACAACACCAACACAATCCTAGTCTAAAGCATTTTACATCACAAACCATACTGACACACTCCCAGTTGCAAACATTATACATCACTTATAATCTACTCAATCTTTCTCACTCAAGCATTACATAGCTCACTTAAGTCCTGCCACCTTTTAGACCTCATTCCTCCATTGTATGTGTTGTTCCAACAATTCCCATTTGTATTTCCTACAGAAAAGGACTGTTTTTTTTATTTGTGGAATTCCTTGAAATGTTGTGTTTTCTCCCTCCAGTCAGCTTCCAGGTCTTCAGACTAGTCTCTGTTTCTCTGTTAACCTTAGAGCCTTCTCTGACGACTGCTTGGAACTGATTGTGGCAACCAATGGTTTATGCTGTGGACTGACTGTTTCACTGAGGATGACTTTGCAATCACTGATTCTACCCCAGTGCCCTTTCCTTACTAGGAAAAAGTCTAAGTTGCATGTTGGCCACTCTAGTATATGATCTTTTGACTGCCTCTGTTGCCGAACCATGCATGTTATGTAGTCCTATCTCGCCTACATTCTTCACTTGTGGGTTCGGAGCCGAATGTCTGCTCTGACTCTGCCTATTTACTAGCTCAAAAGTATTTGATTGGCTGGGCTAAGATGGTATCCCACAATACACTGCTCCACATCCCCAGATCTCGTTCGCCGCTTGTAGAGCTCAGACGTGGTCTTGACTTGGCTGTGGCTAAGTATTGCAAAAAAAAAAAAAACCCTCTTTCTTGTGAAGATTTTTGGCTAATTTTTGGCTAATTGTGTGTATTCAAATAGAGTTATTATTAGTGTTGTTGCTGCATTACTTTTGTAGGTGGCGAGTGAGTTTGTGTGTGGTATCCCTTACTCCCTCGGGCTAGGCCCGTTTAAGTTAGAGGACCTAGTCTTCCTTGTGGTGTTTGTCTGGCTGTCTTTAGGTGCATCTCTCTTATTTTAAGTTGAGAACCATTTTATTTAGAGGTTCTCCCCTGTGCCTTGGTTGTGTTTTTACGTGTTCACTGGTTTATGTGACAGCGGTTTCCTGCCTTTTGTCAGTAGCGGCTGCTACAATTGTTGGCTTGGCATGTCTAAGGAACAAAAAGAGCATAAGCCCTCGGGCTTTAAAAAATGTACAAAGTGTGCCTATAAAATGTCTATCACAGATGGACATTCGGTCTGTGTTTACTGTCTTGGAGCCATCCACCTTCAGGAGTCGTGCAGTTTCTGCCACGCCTTTAGTCCTTGGGTGCTCCAAGAGAGGAAAAACAAATTGATCCTAAAGGGACTGCTAAAACCGTCCTTTGAGGAGGATTTAGATTCGGCTCCCAGTCGAAGTCTAAATCCTCCAAATCCAAGAAGAGGTCTCCGGCTCCATCCATTGTTTCGGAGCCACCTTGTAAAAATTACCATCGTCGAATCTGCTTCCTTGGCTCCACCAACTACGGGGCCACAGGAGCTAGCTGTGTCAACTGAGTCTGCGTCCGCTCTGATAATTTTGGAACCGATTCAGAGCCGGTCGCCAAGTTTGAGGCAAGCTTCTCCAGATAGGAGGTCTAGGTCTCCATCCATTTCCTCCAAATCCTCCAGGCTTTCCGATTTGGATGTAGATAGGGTGGTGCAGAGGCTCCTACAGTTGCCAGGAGTTGGCCAAACTTTTCTTGACTCTGACCCAGTCGGCTCCGGAGCCAGCTCTGTTAGTTGTACCTGCTTTTCCTCCTCTGAGTGCATCCTTGTCATCGGAGCCAGTAAGTTCCGCTCCAAGGGACGTTCCTGCACTGGCGCCGATCCCCCAGCGGGGTTTGTCGGTGCCCACATCGGCTCTGACCTTGTCGGTTCCATCCACAGGGTTCGAGACTCGGGTTTCCTCGGTCGGGCCCGAGGGGGATGTCTCGGAACACCCTTCGGTTCCGAGCCTCCCCCTTGGTGCCTCGGCTGCAGGGACACCGGTCCTGGTCATGGCCTTGGAAGGTGGTCGGTCCTCCGATTCGGGAGGTCCTACCTTCGAGGCTATGCGGAGCGCACTGGCTAGGTCAGCTACTTCTCTCAGATCGGTTCTTCTGTCCCCCACAACACCGGCAAGAGCTTCTGACACCCACCTATCCTTGGACAGCAGAGCACAAGGGTCTAAAGATACCCCCACGAGTGGTCCCCTTCTTTCTGAGGGGCCCTCAGAGCCTGTGCCTGAGGAACCCACCAGAAAAATCTTGCAAGAGGAAGCACATAGACTCCCAGGACAAGTCTCTCACTTCCGATACTGACCTCGAGGAATTGGAGGGGTCCCCTAGGTTTTCCTCTGAGGACGTTTCATTCTCCGATATACTGGACATCTTGAAACTAAGAGGAGACTGGCCCTCCAAAACCCCCTCCGAGGAGGAGTCAGTATTCCTTAAGGCCTTTGGCGCTCAGCCCTCCGCCTCCTGGGTGTCTGCACCCTTCGACGAGCTCCTGGACCTTATTTGTCGGAGGGTGTGGGAGACTCCTGACTCTGTGGAGCCTGTTCCTCGATGCCCCAACAAATTTTTGTCTGCTCCCTAAGGGAAAGAATTTTTGACAAAGGGAGTCCCGGTAGATGCTATGGTGGTGGCGGCTGCCACACAGAAGGAAGTTGCTGAGTCTTCCACTTCAGTCCATCCTCCTAACAAGGAGTCTAGGACTATGGATCGGTACAGGAAGCATACACTGTCTTCAGCGACCTTTACCTTGCGGTCACTGAATTATTTGTCTCATTTCACACGGCTCCAGAGAGATCTCCTTAAGGAGTTAGGAGATACTCTAACGGCTAACGTGCCTGAGGCAGTGGCTCAGACTGTCAACGCTCAGCTCTCTACCCTCAACTCCATTGCTAACTCATCCATGCGACTGATTTCGTACGCGGCCGAGGGAGCTAGTAGGGTGGCTAGTTCAGTGCTGGCCATCAGGAGGCAAGTCTGGCTACACCTGTGTTACTTTGCGGAGGCCTTCAAGTCTTCCTTTACTGATGCCTCCTTCGATGGTTCCTCATTGTTCGGGACCAAAGTGAAAGACACACTCACCAGCTGCAAGCAAGAGGGAAAGACCTTGTCTGCCGTGGGAGTCCGTTTTTCCCTCCCGTCGAGGCCATATCCCAAGGCTCAGCAATGGGGAAAGATGTGGTTCAAAAAATCTCAAAGGACTTTTCCTACCGCACAGGGTGAGACCCCCCCCCCGAGGCAGGGAAGGGGGGTCATATTCAGGGAGACGTCGCCCGAGAGGCAGAGGGGGCCCCTGCAATTCTGGGGACCGTGATTCCTTTTGCGGTTCCCCATACTCTCATTCCTGAGGGTGTGCCCGGCTGTGCTTCTCCGGAGCCAGTCGGGGGTCAAATTTCCCGGTATCCGGAAGCCTGGGTCAACATCACCCAGGACAGATGGGTATTAGGGATAATCGCCGGAGGTTACACCATCCCATTTCACTCCCCCCCCCCCCGTCAAAAGGATCCCAGATTCTTTTTGGTTCCGAAAAGAACGGGGGACCTGAGACCCATTTTGGATCTCAGCCGATTCAATCACTACGTACAAAAGTCCAAATTCTGGATGGTCACGCTACAATCGATTCTCCCATTATTGGGAAAGGAAGTATGGATGTGCTCCATCGACCTGAAGGATGCTTATTACCACGTCAAAATGGATAGAGGATCCAGATGTCATCTACTCTTCCGGCTGGGAGCCAGGCATTTCCAGTTTCGAGCCCTGCTCTTTGGTCTCACCACAGCCCCCAGGGTGTTCACCAAGTGCATGGCAGTGGTGACGGCTCACTTGAGACATCAAGGATTCCAGGTGTTTCCTTACCTGGACGACTGGCTCCTATCCACCCCCACCAAGCATCTACTTCTTCAAAACAGAGACACTGCTATCGATCTTTGTCACCAGTTAGGCATCACAATAAACTGGAAAAAATCTGCCTTGCTACCCTCACAGCGTGTCTCATTTATAGGAGCAGAGTTGGACACTATTTGATTGAGAGCATTCCTACCTATGGAGAGGATCACAGGGTTGCAACAACAGGTTCGGATGATGATGTCTCTGACACGTGTGAGGGCAAAACTAGTCCTTCAGTTACTGGGGACAATGGCGTCCACTATCATGATGGTCCCGTTAGCGAGGTTACATATGAGGATCCTACAATGGCTCCTATTCGCCCAATGGTCCTTCCAAAGACCACCGCTATCCCATCCTATCTTAATCACAGGCAAATGCAAGCAGGACCTCAGTTGGTGGCTATGCACCAACAGCTTAGACGTAGGGAAACCCTTTGTTCCACCCAACCCTGTAGCCACAGTGACCACGGATGCCTCCCGGATAGGGTGGGGGGGCATTATCTCGGCAGGATGGTCCAAGGCACGTGGCAGGAGCACGAGATAGACTTGCACATAAATGTCCTGGAGATGAGGGCAGTGTTCCTAGTGTTGCAGACACTTCAGGATGTCCTCCCTCTAGGGACTATTGCGATACACTCAGACAACATGTCAGTAGTGTGGTATCTCAACAAACAAGGAGGAACCAGATCGTACCCACTATGCAGGGAGGCCATGAGAGTGTGCAATTGGGTGATAGCTTCCCAACGGGCCTTGGTGGCAACGCACATCCCAGGGAAAACCAAAGTGATTGCAGACAGGCTGAGCAGGGGGATCCTCATGCCTTACGAGTGGTCCCTGAACCGCCGGGTGGCAGACAGTATATTCAGCAAATGGGGTCAGCATTGCTGCGATCTGTTTGCCAGCCCCCCTCAGTGCAAAATGCAGCAGCTACTTCTCGCTGATCCCCCCACTGGGGGAATCTCCAAGGGACGCTCTTGCGCACAATTGCCCCTTGGGTCTGCTGTATGCTTTCCCTCCGTTTCCCCTTATCTCGAGGGTGATTCAGAAAGCGCCATCCTTGGGAAGCAGATTGATTCTGATCATGCCACACTGGCCTCGACAAGTATGGTTCCCCTTCCTTCAACCTTATATCGTGGATGCTCCTTAGACTCTGGACCCTCGTCCAGACTTGCTGACACATATGTCGGGACAGCTCCACTCCTCCCTGGAGACCCTCCGGCTGACTGCCTGGCTACTCCACTTCCATCCGTAGTCAGGTGTCATGATTTTTCTCCAGACGTGGTCCATATTCTTTCGTCCTCCACTAGGAAGATCTACTGTAGCAAGTGGAAAAGGTTTTCGATATGGGCCTAGTCCAAAGGTATTGACCCCTACACAGCCCCCATTGACTCTGTGTTGGAATTTTTGTCTCATTTATTCTACCAAGGGTCTGCTTCAGCCACCATCAAAGTTTAGTTGGCGGCTATTTCAAATTATCACATGGCTGATGAACCTAGCTTAATGGCACACAGGCTGTGTAGAGCATTCCTGAAAGGCACTCTTCTCCTTCGTCCCCCTGTATCTCAACCTGTTATGCCCTGGGACCTCAATTTTGTTCTTCAGGCCCTCACTCACCCACCCTCTGAGCCCGCGGCTTCCTGCGATTTAAAATTTCTTACATGGAAATCTGCCTTTTTGATAGCTATCACATTGGCTAGACGAGTATCAGTACTCCAGACCCTATCAGTCAAACCCCCATATTTGGTATTCCATAAAGATAGAGTCTCTCTCAGACCAAATCCGTCCTTTCTTCCCAAAGTGGCTTCCTTATCTAATATTAATCAGTCCAATGTCACCATCTCTAGGTAGATAGCTGGTTGCATCTCCTTTATTTATCAGGCAGGGGGAAAGAGCCTGCCTTTTCCAGTCAGAGCACACTCTACCAGAGCAGTTTCCACTTCCACAGCCTTTCAGGCTAGGTTATCGATGGATGATATATGTGCGGCTGCAACATGGGCTTCTCCTCACATGTTTGTTTCCCATTACAAATTGGATGTAGTGTCCAGGGGCAGATCATCTTTTGGCTCCACAGTGCTCACGAGTATTTTCCATTGAGCCACCCAGGATATAGGTGCTAGGGGCGCTGTCCCACAAGTGAAGAATGTAGGCGAGATAGGACTACATACCATCAGTTAGTTATGTACTCACCATAACGTTAGATGTATGTAGTCCATCTCGCCTCACATTCTTCATTACCCCCCCCACCATCCCCCACGCCTGGAGGATTTGGAGGATCTCCTTGTACTTCTGATGTTACAGAGTCCCTTTGGATAATTTGTTGGACTTCGTTGTTATGGGTGTGTGTGTGTGTGTGTTTGGGAGATGGATACGATACTTCTGTTGGCAGCAAACTAGATTTGGGGATGTGAAGCAGTGTGTTGTGGGATACCTTCTTAGCCCAGCCAATCAAAGACTTTCGAACTAGTAAATAGGCCGAGTTGGAGCCGACATTCGGCTCTGAACCCACAAGTGAAGAATGTGAAGCGAGATGGACTACATACATCTAACGTTATGGTGAGTACATAACTAACTGATTTATCACCATCAACCCATTTGCCAGACAGAAGTCTAGAATGGCCTCTCCTTTATTCCATGTGGACCCAGGCAGTCCTCATATCCTGTTCTGTTTGTCCCTATATGTGCATTCAAATCCCCCATTATTAACACCAACTCATGTTGTCCTGCTTTATCTGGGAAGTCCTACAATAGCTGTCTGAATGCACTGTTTTCCTCACTGTCACAGCCCTGTTGTGAGGCAATAGTGCCCTATCATTACACTGGAGTCCGAATGCCATGAGTCTGTCACTAATTCTGATGCTATCCCTCACTACCTTGTGAAGCCTCTCCCTCACCACAATTCCCACACAATTTCTAGCTTGTCCTCATCTTCATGAGTAGTAGATTCTGGATTCCAAGCCAAGTGACTTTGCTGTACTGCCCTTCCATCTTGTCTGCTGTATACAAAGGATGTCCAACCTCCTTTGTACCATCATGTCATCCACTTCCAAACTCCATCCTGTCAATGAACCTACACTGAATGTAGCAATTCTTAGTTCATATTTAGCAGGCTGATTGGTTTTACATCCAGCTTTCACTCAGAGCTATTCAAGCTAGGCAACTGGATACCAGTCAGGCAACAGCTTATTGACTCAGGGCTGCTGGGCTTTATGGTGGGTACACACTGGCCATTAGGGACTGTGCACCCCTTCCACCATTAGCATGGTCATGAAATAGTTTGGGTCCTGTACCCACCTATCACTGTTAAATGTACTTGCCCATTTGACTGAATCACCTACAACCAATTTTATTACACTGTTGAGTGGTTAGTTCTGACACCGCAAACAGTCTGTAGTCTGTGTTTTCTTATCTTGAGGATACTGCACACTACAGTTGATGCCCAAAGAGGTTGATCTACACACACACACACACACACACACACACACACACACACACACACACACACACACACACACACACACACACACACACACCATAGGAATCATTTAGAGTCTGTGCTGCTGCCCACAACTCCATTCTTGGGTGAGTTTGAGATGGAAACACTCAGTATGATTTTAGGAGGTAGGAGGAATCCCACAGAGACACAGGGAAAACCTGCAAACTTTTTACAGGCATTGGCCAGAGGTCAGGATCAAACACTGTACCCTGTGCATGGAAGGCAAAAACCTTAACCATTATGCCAACTGGCAGTTAACAGCCATCCAAAGATTACACACCTGGAGCAAACTAAGAATGACTGAAGAGAGGAGGACTCTATAGACTTTGGCAGGCAGCCCCCTTTAAGCCAGAAGCTTTCCAAGGTGAACACTGTCTTATCACACAGTGATTTTCAGACAATGAAAATTGAAACTTTAATGCCTCATGTAGTTCCAGAAAAGGCTGCTTTAAACCTGTTTGACACAAGAAAGGCTCTAGACCTTCCCCTACCTCATAACCATTTATCCTGCTGTCATTTACTATGTCTGAAATAACTATAGTATACCAACACTGGAATAAACTAATTTAGCTAACACCAGGTTTTTCATTAATCAGTAATATAAGGACCACTATGTTTTGTTCACTTTGACAACACTATTAACCTACTGGCATGTTATTATATAAAGGTTGTGTCTCACCCTCTCCTTAGCAAACTTGATTACTCTTTTGCAATTTCTGTAACACTACAGCACCATTTTTTTGAAGTTCCTACTCCACTCCAATCTTCTGTCCAATTGTGTGGTAAAGTTTCTTATATGCAGCATCGCATTTCTTAAAAGACCTTGGAGCTAAGTATGTAGCTGTGCATTAAGATTCTCTTAAAGTCCCCCACTTGTAAATGGGTACTACTGTACCCAGTGACCCAAAACTGATTGTAGGAATCTTACAGGACAAACATTATTGGATGGTCAAACACACCCCTAACTACCTTATGTTCTAACATCAGCCAAGAAGTAGTCACCTATTGGTAAATTAATTCATTAAACAAATAAAATGAAACAAAGATCCTGTCCAGCCTTGTCCACATTCTGTAACAGCCAATATACCATGTGCTGGATTCATATCCCTACCTCTGAGTGGAACTAATATCGTATATGATCATCATCATCATCAGCCCCTTTTTTTCCCATTTTCTACATGGGTTCACAGTATTGTCTTAACTGCAGCCATCTCTCTTGATTCAGTGCCACACCTCTGCCTTCTTCGACACCCATTCCCTTATGCCTGACTGTCGCAGATCTTCTGTCACACAATCCATCCAGCTCATTGCTGGAAGTCCACATTTCCTCTTACCTTCTTCCTGTCTGTCCCAATTCCTCTTCACCTGATTGTCTTATGCTTTTCTGCACACATGTCCGAACTGCAGGAATCTGTTCTCATTGATCTTTTCTGCAATTGGAGCTACTTTGGCTTCTGCTGTTATGTCCTCATTTCTTCATCTGTCCCACAGTGTGCATCCTACAACCCTTCACAAGCACTTCATTTCCATCACCTCTAGCTTCCTCATCTGTTCTGCCTTTACTGCCTGGGTTTCTGTACCATACAGTAGTACTGGTCACACCACTGTCTTGTACACCTTACTTTTCAGCTTCTTTGGCATTCTTCTGTCATAGACTACACCTGATGCTCTATGCCAGTTGGCTGTAGCCCCTCTGATTCTAGCTTTGACCTCTTCATTCAGACTGTCATTCTCCTCAACCAACTCTCCCACTTGAAGCTGTTACCCTGTTCCACTATCTTCCCTTCTATCTCAGTTCTCAGCTTATTCTGATTTTCCCCATTTTCTGCCATTACTACAGTCTTATCTTTGCTAAGTTTCATCCCATCTGCCTTCAGTTTTGCATTCCAGTCACCTATCCTTTGCTGACGTTCTTGCTTAGACTCTGCCTGTAATTCCACATCATCTGCATACAGCAAATTTGTTGATCTGTCCCTCCAACCCATTTGGCAATGTAGTCCATTTCCAGTATGAACAACAGTGGGCTCAGAGCTGAACCCTGGTGCACATCCACTCCCACTAGGAACCATCTGTGAGACTGAACACTGTTTGTACTTGAGTCACTGGGTCCTTGTACATAGCCTGCACTAATTCTACCAATGTTTCTGGGACTTAGAATCACCACAGTACTGTTCAAACCAGCTTCCTTGGGACCTTGTCATATGCTTTCTCATAGTCTAGGAATGCCCATTTGGACTCTTTCCTCATCTCTAGCTTCTTCTCAGCTATTTGTCTCACTGCAAACATCGGGTCTGTTGTGCTGCATCCTGATCTGAGACCGAACTACTCATCTCCCATCGTACATTCTACTACTCTGCATATTCGTTTATCAATCACGCACTCCAGAACTTTCATGATGCAATGTGACAGGAGTTTGATGCAGCTGTACTGCCCACAGTTGTGGATGTCCCCTTTGTTCTTGTACACTGGCACTAGTATGCTTATTCTCCAGTCATCTGAGCTACAACTTTCTCTCTACACTGCTGTGAGTACCCTCAGGAGCTACTTTCCCCTATCTCACCCAGCATCTTTATCATATCTGCTGTGACCTTATCTGAGCCTGCTGCTTTCCCTGACTGCATTTTCCTTATTGCTGTTCTTACTTCTTCTATGGTGGGCTCCTCTTCTTCTCTCATTTTAGGCTGTGTCTGGGGCAGTACATCTTCTGTGGGGTTTTTCTTGATTCAGAAGCTGCTGGAAGTACTCCTTCCACCCTACTTTGATGTCTTGTGGACTAGTGAGCAGGATGTTGCTGGCATCCCTTATGAAGGGTGTCTGACTATCTTCATTATTTTTCTGTCTTTGCCTTGCAACCTGATATAGTTTCTTTTTGCCACCTACTGAGTCTCTTTCAGAAGCCAGTAGAGTGCCTTCGATGCCCTGTTCTTTGCTATCGCAATTCCTTTTTTAGCCAACCAGTATTCCTTCCTAGCCTGGTCGGTCTTTCCTATCTCTGACTTTTTCCTGCACTCCTTCTTTCTTTTGATGACTTACTGGACTTCTGCATTTCGCCACCAGCTTTCCTTATGAACCTTATTTCCATACCTTGCTTGGTCACGTCAGTTCTGCCATTCTCACACATGCTGTTTTTTGAGGCGCTGCCATTCTTCTTCAACTCCACCTATTTCCTCTTTTTCTTCAGAGCTAGAGCTCTGAGTAATTCCTTGAACTATTGTTCTTTCTCTTCAGTCAGCTTCCAGGTCTTCAGCCTGGTCTCTGACCTTAGAGCCTTCTCTGACTACTGCTTGCAGCTGATTATGGCAACCAGTGGTTTATGCTGAGGGCCGACTGTTTCACTGGGAATGACTTTGCAATCATTGATTCTACCTGAAAGAAGTCTACCTGAGTTGAAAGTTGGTCACTGTTGTATGTCATCTTGTGACTGTCTCTCCTTCTTTATTCCTGTTGTCCCCACCCATGTGGACCCAGGTTATCCTCATATCCTGTTCTGTCTGTCCCAATATGTGCATTCAAGTCACCCATTTTCAACACCAATTCATGTTGTCCTGCTTTATCTATAGGTCCTGCAACTGCTGTCTGAATGCACTCTTTTCACTGTCACAACCTTGCTGTGGAGCATAGGCTGAGATTATGAATACTTCCCATCATTACACTGGAGTCTGATTGCCATGAGTCTCACTAATTCTGATGATATCCCTCACTGCCTTCTGAAGCCTGTTTCTCACTACAATTCCCACACTATTTCTAGCCTATCCTTCTCCTGAATAGTAGACTCTGGATCCCAAGCCAAGTGATTTTGCTGCACTGCCCTTCCATCTTGGATACATAGGATGTCCAGCCTCCTCTCATGTCATCCACTTCCAAGCTGCATCCTCTCAGTGAACCTATATTAAGTGTAGCAATTCTCAGTTCATGTTTGACAGGCTTTTGCTCAACAGAGCTATCCTTATCTCAGGCAACTCAGGCTGGGAAACCTAGACAGTGGCTGGCCAGTAGCTTATTGGCCCAGGGCTGCTGGGCTTTCTTATGGCGGGCACATACACCCCACCTCCACCATTAGCATGGGTCCCTGGCATAGGTCAGATTCTCAACCCACTTTTCAGCATCCCATTTTGGTGGCATTGGTCAACGTGACTGAATCACCTGGAGCCATATCTTACACCATCAAGTGTCTAGATCTGTCATGGTGTGCAGTCTGTGATCCGTGTTCTCCTATCTTGAGGATACTCCGCACCACATTAGATGCCCAAAGCAGTTGGTCTGTACAACTCTTTCCCCTATAGGGCACTATGTAGAGTCTGTGCTGCTGTCCACATCTCCATTCATTGGTGAGTTTAAGATAGAAACACTCAAGATGTATTTCGGAGATGGGAGGAGCCCCACAGAGACACAGGGAAAACATGCAAACTCCAAACAGGCATTGGCCAGAGGTCAGGCTTGAACCTTGTACCTTGTGCATGACAGGCAAAGACCTTAATCATTATGTCAACTGGTCTTTGTATTTCTAATTGTTAATGTATATTACTTAATGTCTGTTCATGTATATTACTGAATGTCTATTTAAAACTGTTTGTAATATGTTGGAGCTTTCCTCCCCTGGCCTCCACTGAAAAGTTTTTTTTTACTAAACCCAGTCAGACAAAGCTAGTAAGTAAAAACAAAATAAAACTATATAAAATATATAAAACAAAGTTGATTGGAGAGAAAGACAATAGTTCAAGGAAATAGGGCACTAGCACCGCAAGAGGAAATAGATGGAGTTAAAAAAGAATGGCAGTGCCTCAAAACAGCATGTGTGTGAACTGCAGAACAGATATGTGGCTGAGCCAGGTATGGAAATAAGGGACAAAGGAAATCTGGTGATGGAATGCAGAAGTCCAGAAAGTCATCAAAAGAAAGAAGGAGTGCAGGAAAAAGTGGGAGATAGAAAAGATGAACCAGCTTAAGAAGGAATACTAGTTAACTAACAAAGAGTTATGCGTTTGAGATGAAAACACTCAGCATGCATTTTGGAGGTGGGAAGAACACCACAGAGACACAGGGAGAACATGCAAACTCCAAACAGGCATTGGCAGGCTCATACCTTGTACATGGGAGGTGAAAACCTTAACCGTTATGCCAGCTGATCTTTTTATATTGTATAATCCTAAATAATGCCAATAATTTCTAATTTAAAATAATTTTTCCTAAAGCCATAATGAGCGATTTACCCTAAGGGCAGAATTTCTAACAATTTCTACTGAGGACCCAGCTAGTTAAAGGCCTCGGCCAAGATCAAGTCCTTCTTTAGATTATGACAATATCAAATTAAGATCCAAGGCTAACACTAGGGAACTTAAAGTACAGATTCTGCCCCCTGTAGAACAAATCACTTCAGCTATAGATGATCATTATGGTTAGAAAAGGAATTGATGCATCTGATCATTCACCACCCCAACTGATTGAGCAAGAACCACAACATTCCTGTTCCATCCAGCAGCAGCTGGAGAGCAACTCAGTAATATAAACCCTCCCTCACTTGTCATGGCAACCCTAAGTTGAATGTGTCTATTATCCCAATGCAAGTTCAAGCTTTTTAACTAGAAGGTCCTGAAATATTTTAACTTTCTTGATCGGGTTACACTTCAGTCCTTCTGCATTTATTGTGCTCTGTTGTCATTTATTTAATTAGGCAGTTCTAACAAGCAAAACAATAAGTCACTCTTTCAGTTTGTAACCTCAGGGAGTGTGTGTGTGTTGGGGGGGAGGCTAAACATTTTTAATATCAGTATGAAATAACTTGCACATATATTGCAAACATTCTGCTTCACCCACATACTTAGGTTAGAATGGGGTATGTGTCTCTTATTATTTTAAATGCTTAGCACTTTAAAATGCATCATATTAGACACAGTTATCTTTACTGGCTTACTTGTGCACTTTATCTAGGTGTTTGAAGTTAAGATGTTTGGTACTGCTGTGTTGAGGGGAATGTGATTAATTTAAAAATTAATCGTACACCATGACTAACATACATTTGCTTGGTTCAGTGCCACAAGAGGGGGAGAATTAATGAGGTAACTGCCCTGGATGCCTGCTTGTAGGGTACACCAAACATTTATTTAAGTATCAAAAACAGCTTACATATAGTTTCTTATTTTCAACCTAATCCCTAATTCCTTTCCATATGTAATTACTTGTGTATTTTAATGGGGGATTATATTGGTGGGTGGAGCTAGAATAGGGCTGGAGTGTGGCCATATGGCACAAAAATGGGTGTGTCACCTCAGGCACCAAACTGTCATTGCTATAGCTTTGCCCACTTGAAATGTTATTGTTTGGGAAAACAGATTTCCAGGCTGATAGAGAGGAAGAAAGACAACAAAAGGCATCCTCATTTGGGACCTTGACCCTGACAAAAACTTTCACCCAAACATCGGGCACACCTCTAAATTCCTAAAGGAGGATTATACAATTCATGTGAATTGTCATTTATTTTGTTTTTCTTGTAGATCAGCTTGTGTGTGTGTGTGTGTGTGTGTGTGTGTGTGTGTGTGTGTGTGTGTGTGTGTGTGTGTGTGTGTGTGTGTGTGTGTGTGTGTTTATAGAAAGGTGGCATGATACTCCATTTTCCTCCCACCACACAAGGACATACTTTTGGCAGATTGTCTGGGTGTGTATGTCATACGTGTGTGATACAAAAGAAAGGCCTGGTAATCTATGTCCATCCTCTAGTTGCCTAGTAAATTCTGTTGATAGTGGCTGCTGCCATGACCCATAAAAATGGATATTTATATATATATATATATATATATATATATATATATATATATATATATATATATACATACATAATATTATTATATATATATTAAGCATTAGTATTGTCTTTTTTTAAATGCACTTTTGGAAAAACGAGGTTGCAAAATTACGTTTCAGAGAAACATATTTTCAGTGGGTCGAGGTAGACACATATACACACACACACATTTATATATACATATATATACATTTATTATGTGTGTGTGTGTGTGTTTGTCCGTGTGTATGTATGTATGTATATAATATGTATGTGATCCTTCCTTTGTGGGTGCACATGTATATATGGTATATCTAACCTTTCACCTGTCATAGGACTGGCCACTGACCATAGCTAAAAATGCTCCCCCCCACCAACTGGAATATAGTCCTCCCTTATTGACCTTTCATTCTTCTCATAGTATTAAACAATTTCAGACCACTGTAAACAAAATCTACAGATTTGCCCTTCTCACTGGCAGCTGCATTCATCACTACCTTCTTTTACAGAAAGTAAATTGTCTTCCAGTAACTGAAAGATTCACTGAGTACTCCCCCCATTAAAATGACTCCTTCCCATTAAGAAACCAAACTGCTCATTTGTAAATTCCCAGTGTCATCATATGTCCCAGCACAGACCACCTTTTAAAACAGCATTTGGTGAAAGGTCCTTTTAAGGCCTGGTCCTCCAATTTGGAACATCTGCCCTCTGACCAAAGGGGGCAAAGAAACACAGATCTCAAAACAGGTATTACTGACCAACTCCATAGAGACACATCATATAGGTAATGGCTAGCAATTCTGCCTTCTACTCCTTTTTGTTCCCCAGTCATATTATCCCCTTGAGTATCTGAACTTTTCAGAAAGCATTGATCATTATGTGGATTGCGTGTTTTCTCTATCATCCAGTATTTACAAGTACAAACTCCTATTTTATTCATGTACACTACCACTGTATATATTTGCCTATAATCTTAACCTCATAAACATGTATGTATACTTTATAATTGTACCATTGTATGTTTCTCTTGCTGTCTTTTTCCCTTCTGGGTCATAGCTTAAAGTGGTCTTTGGAACAGTCTCCCTACACAATTAACAAGTAAAATATACATAATATGGATTTATGTCATTTGATCAAATGCCCACTTGACTGAATCACAATCAATAGAAAATGTTCTATACCACAAGTGTACTGCAACAAAATGTTTTTGTAGGGGGCAAGCCCTCCTGCACCCCAAAGTGGGAGGCTTCACCCCCTTACTTATATATATTAACTTAATGGCCGCATAACCATGTAGAAAATAAAAAAACACCACATACAGTGAATCAGTGATGGACAAGCATGTACATCTACAGTTCCAAGAGGTATGACATACTCTTCTAGACTCACTTTACTTATAAAGCCTATGATTAGATACAACACCATTACATACTGTCTATGGACTTCTATAGTTTTCTGTCAGTTATGACATATGAATTTGACCATTTGTGATTCGTCAAATGGGCATTCGAACAATTGACATAGGCCCCCCTTCTATCCCTAAATATATATATATATATATATATATATATATATATATATATATATATATATATATATATATATATATATATATATATATATATATATATGTGTGTGTGTGTGTGTCTATACACACACACACACACACACACACACACACACACACACACCAACTCAACTAGCCCTGAAAATGGGTGGCAGTGAAACTTTGGACTCATACCTATTGGTTCCTCACAGACACGCACGCACACACGCACACAGACACACACACACACACACACGCACGCACACACGCACACAGACACACACACACACACACACACACACACACACACACACACACACACACACACACACACACACACATATACACATTTCTTGAGATATATAAAAAGCACCAAAGTCAAAAAACAAAAAAATGCAATAGCCCAAAATGAAACAAATAACTCAAATTAATCATGAACTTAAAAAAAATAACCAAGAGTCACTGAATAAATGTACCATCAATAGTTAATGTAATAAAATAACAAGGTACCACAATAAGCATTTTCATGTTATATAAAATACTTCATCAGACTATGGACTCTTTAACTGATACCCATTGTATGCATCCCTAACATAAATCACATTACTTAATTAACTAATCTTTAAGTGCTTAATTCCTTTCTGTTTCAACTTGTATTTAAAATTAGTAAAACCATTTAATCCTGGCTGAACACAGGCATTTAATTGTATCTGCCACTTGAATTCTTTTACATCAAGTATATTTTCTAAGTCACTTCATTTCATGTCTGAATCCAGAGTCCACTATAGAAAAATATAAAACAGGAGCAATTCAAAGAATGTCTACACAAAGCATTTTTTACATTCTTAGACCTAATTGCATAATTATGTTCATATAATTATTTCATTCAATTTTCCTCATGTTTTTCATATATGAAGAGCAGAAAATTCTAAACATTGGGCAACATATACAACCCCTCCTTTTATGTTCTTAATTGGACAATCTCCCACATTTACATTATACTATATTTTGAGACTTGGCTATGTAGCCATAACACAAATAGGTTGAAATGTATCAGATCTCTGATCAATCACTTCAGAATAAATATTATATAATTTATGCACTAGATTACCCCTTTCAACAAATAAAGCTTTTAAAATATGTGCTTTCTTTATAAACACATCATTGTTGCTATTTAATTTACTCAAGTAAAAACACGAAACAAACTTCAGGAACCACACAGAGGAAACCAATGGCCTGTAAACTCCCAAAGGAAATCCAACAGCAAACTAGGGCATTTAACTAGGATTCGGATGTACTTTGAAGATATGTACATGAATGGGTCTATAAACAAGAGTGTTTTTAATTATATAACTATGGTATCTCCGAGAATACCAGTGGTTTTTGGAAATCCTAAAATCCACAAGGATGTCCATGATCCACCAATGAGACAACTGGTCAGTGCGAAAGGGAGCATAACTTATGCAGCAGCCAAGGTGGTGGATACTATATTGAAAAAATACATCAAACTTGAAGAGCAGATATCTAAGGATTCATGGTCTTTTCTGGCAAGGGTGAATTCTTATACCCTGAAACCAAGTGATGTCTTTTTAACCATAGATGTGGTTGATTTGTACTCTTCAATACCCCATGACATTGCATTAGAATGGGTAGAGGAAAGGTTATGGGCAAGGGGTGCCCCAAAAGAGGAGATCTCAATGGTGAGAGAGCTTTTAGATATAATTCTCACTTGCAATTTTGTGACATTCAATCAGAAATATTATCATCAGATAAAAGGGGGCCCGATGGGGTCACCATGTGGGGGGAGCATAGCCAATTTGGTTTTGGCATCGTGGGAGAGCAATTTTGTGTTCAAGCATCCATTTTTAGCAGAGAGGGTTCATCTGTACATGAGGTTTTTGGATGATATTTTTATCATTATGGAAGGAAATAGGGAGGTAGCAGACAGTTTGGTGAAGGAGTTCAACAATTCCACTGATTTTTTGAAATTCACCTGGGAGTATCATGAAATGAGGGTGTCTTATTTAGATGTGGAGTTAATAAAATCACCTGAAAATGGGTGCATGGTAGCTAGGATTTATCGAAAGCCGACATGGTCCAATAGCTACCTTCATTTCGATAGTAATCATCCATATCACCAAAAACGTGCCATTGTGAAAGGACAGTTAGTCCGAGCGGCTAGAATGGTGACCTTAGATGATGATTTTGTGGTAGAAATGGAAAACATCAAAGAATTGTTTTCTAATAGAGGCTACCCGACCCCAATGTTGGTAGAGCTAATAATGGAGGTACAGCAGAAGAGAAGGGTTGGATTTTACCAACTGCTATTGAATTTCCATCAGGGGTCACTGAATGTAGATAAGGGGACAGATGAGAATCCTCAGTCCGTTAATCAGTCCATGAGGTATGTAATGACATATAGTTTGGATGCCCCAGAAATCAGCTCTATTATAAAAAGATTTTGGGCAGTCGCTATCAGTGAGTTTGACGGGCTGCAGCAATTGGGTCCCCTAGTTCAGTTTACATATAGGAAGGGCCCTGGCCTAAAGAACATTTTAGAAGGCCAGTCGGGAGGTACAAATATAAGGGCTGGTATGTATACATTCAATTCATGTAGATATTGCAGATTTGTCAAAACGGGGCTTCAGTTTTCTATCCGGAACAACATCTACACAGTAAAAGGAAGATATAACTGTAAAAGTTCTCATGTTGTATATGTGGCGGTATAATATCTTTCCTGTCCATGTTTCTATGTGGGGAAAACGGACAGGAAATTGTGCCAACGCATATATGAACATGATTATGCTATAAAAAAGAACAAGGAAGAAAATGCCCTAGCTAAACATATTCAAGAGCATCCTGAGCATGGATTTGGCTTTATGGCTATTGACCATATAAATACCAGACATGGAAAAGGGAAGGATTCATTATTATTAGAAAGGAAGGAATTGCTTTGGCAATTGAGACTCAGAGCATTTGCTTCTCCAGGTCTCAATGGCATGTTGTCCATTTCATGCATTTTAAAGTTAAAGAGCCTGGAGAGATAGTTAAATTCAATATGGGGTATTTTAATGAGTTTATATTTATGCATGTTTACATGAATAAAATTTTATATAACTTTTACATAAATGTTACATAATTTTTATAAAAAATTTTTTGATGTTGAACCCCATCACACTTGGTTAATAGGAGAGTCACATATAGAAATGGAGCAGTGAAATTTATGCATTTTGGGAATTCGTATTTGCTGCATCAGGTTTTTAGTTAGAATATGTACATTTATAATTATAAAGTTTATATTTGACTTCATTATAATATTATTTTTATATATGTATTTTTTTATATGTATTTTTTTATCATTGTATTTATTTTTAATTCCATTTATCTAATTATTAAGTGGAATTATATCATTGTATGAATACTAGAGTGTGATGATCATAGTGATGGAAAGAGGGTGTGCTATCCCTTTAAGTCAATTTGAGGAAGTGATGTCATTACTCAGAGTTTTTAAAGCCAAGAGTACTTTTGAAACTTGTTTTGGATACATTGTTTCTGAAGAAGTTAGTCTGTGGACTGACGAAAAGCAATATTTTTAAGGCTTAAATAAAGCAGTTTTGCCAGAGTTTTTCCAGTTTTCCAGTTTTCAGCTTTCAGTTTTTGTTTATTGGATTTATCTGCTTGTATAGCTGCTTACTTTGGGTGTACTCCAGCTGAGTTTGCTGTTGGATTTCCTTTGGGAGTTTACAGGCCGTTGGTTTCCTCTGTGTGGCTTTTTAATTTACTCAAACTAATAAACTGGCCTTTAATGATCTTTCATTTCATGAAATTTAGATGCTTACTACTGAAGTGCAGATAATTGTTAAAAGTGGATTTTCTAAATATAGCACTATGAAAAATATAATTTTCTAAGTCTACATGGATCATAAGATTTAAAAGTTAATAAGACGGCCTTTAGCACCAGGGATGGCTCGTGCTATTGGGCTGCAGGACTGCAGCCCCCCCAGCTGTAAAAATAAAAGTAAAAAAGAAAATGAAAAGTAAAAAACACAAAGTAAAACAAATGCGAGTCCTGAAACATCACGCATGCGCACTTGCGGCATTTCCCGATCCAGACTGCTGGTGAACCAGTCCAGAGCATGCACACAGAATCTGGACTGTCTCACCAGCAGTCCAGATTAGGAAGACAGCATTCAACAGCCGCGATCCCAGAAGTCACTGGAAGGGGATCAGACTGCAACGTCTGCAGGCTGCTACCCAGCCTGCTCTCGCTTGAGGGAAGGACTTGCTCTCATGGGCTTTACTGTGGAAGGGACGAGCCTTTGAACAAATGGACTTTGCAGCTTGAATGCGGAGTGAAGGAAACTGGGCTTTGAACGAACATTGCAGCTGGGCTCAGGTAGTGTGTGTGTGTGTGTGTGTGTGTGTGTGTGTGTGTGTGTGTGTGTGTGTGTGTGTGTGTGTGTGTGTGTGTGTGCATGTGTGTGTAAATGCCCCAGTTAAATATACCTGGTGGCTAGATAGAACTCAGGAGATGTACCTGGTGGCTAGACTCAACCCTGTACCTTGGGACCATGTAGCAAGAACTTGAATTCCCCATCCACCACCACTTGTGAAATGTTTGCCTCATATTGTGGTTTTCTGGATTTTGAATAATGATAGGAATTTGAATTTCAGACTTCATATTCTTCAGAAAGTACATGGTAATACAAAACCTTTTATTCTAGCAATTTTCTGTTTATAAGATAAATATTTGAAATGTACCCCTATTTTTGGGGCTGTATTCCCATATTATTGGCTTTGTCCAGGTTTTTTGTGCTAAGAGGTTGAGAGTTATGGTGAGAACTGAATTCACTGAGTATGTTTGGAGCTGTATTCCCCCATTATTGGCTTTGTCTAGGTATTTTGTGCTAATATGTTGAGAGCTATGGTGAGAACTGAATTCAGTAAATGATAGCCATTTAAGTTTTAGTCTACCTGTCTTTCAAGAAACAACTGATTTGGCATAGTGGTATGTTGCTCTGACTGTAGTACACAGAGTCCAGGGTTCAAGACATGACAGTGAAATGCATGATGGTAACACAGCATTTTATTCTAGCAACTTTCCAAGATTATACAAGCAATGTTTAAAATGTGTCCCTAGTTTTTCGACTTTTGTCCCCCCCCCCAGTAAATTTTGTTTGGCTTTTTCCAGATTTTTTGTGCTTCAGAGTTGAGAGAAACAGTTGAGTGTCGAGTGGATTTTACAAGGAGCTGAGAGCTTGAATAGAAGTTTAATGCTGCTTATGCTGAGTCTGCTTGTATTGTTAATAGCACAACAGGTAGTGTACTTGCTTCTGATGCAGAAGGCTGTGGGTTCTACTCCCACAGTATATAGCTGCATTGCTGATACTGTACTGTGTTGTACTTTTAAAGGGATGGATGCTGCAGTCCTGAGAATGTCCTCTTTGGTGGAGATACCTAGTAATGATAAACGTGTTATCAGTTTGCCATCCATTCCCTATTGCAATATTACTAGCTTTTTTATTGTAACATAGGCAATTTATCCAACGGCAATAGGCACTTTATTTGTAGATGAAACAATGAAATATTAAAGTTGCTTGCTAGCAGCAACCTCTTCATTAGTTACAGATCTCTTTAATGTGGAATTATTTAGATGACTTTTACTTCTGCAGAGATTGTGCATATTTACTGATACTGGTGGATTGTAAAAGTTTGAGTAGACTTTTATGATGGAAATGTTCTGAACTTGGCAGTTTGGTCATTATTAGTGCATGCATTTTTCATTGTTTACTGGAAAAATGTACAAAACAATAAATTTAAAATGCCCTCTAACAGATGTACTGTATTATATGAGGAATATAATTTAATACACTCAGGAAGGTGCATCAAATAACACACATATGTTTCCTGTGCAAGGAGCCTATGATTTGAAAATGGCCCAAAGTTAATCTTTATCTGCCACTCGCCAGATGTATTTTCTTTGAATGTGGGTTTCAATGCTGTTTCAATGAATGTGAGTTTCAAGGGCAGAGAAGTTTTAATGCCAAGTCTATTTTCTTTGTGAGACTGCATTGCTTTGTTTAGCAGATGTTTATTAGTCTTTGTGCTGTAAAATGTAAAATAACATTTTTAAATGAAATCCAAATCATTGTAGAAGTAAAGCAGTATGCACATTACAGTGTTTATGGTAAATGAGGTGAAATAGCCAAGTAATGGGACATTGGAATAGATGCAGGGGGAGGCCCCATTAGACCATGATTTTGTGAGGGGGGGGCGACAAACTGAGATGCCCCGGCTGAACTATACATCATAACTGTCCAGATTTATGCAGAATGAATAGATATTTGCTTCTTATTTTTGGTTTGTTCCTCATAAAATTTGTGGTTTTCTGGCAAATCATTTAGGAATGAAGTCACTAAATAATGACATTCATTGAGTTTTAGACTTCATACTCTTCAGAAAAATGCATGCTATAGGAAGACCTGTTGTTCTGTCAACCGAATAAGTTTATACAAGAGCAATTTTTAGTACCGTTTGTATGTTCCCCCAATATATTTGTCCTTGTCCAGATTTTCTGCATTAAGAGGATGAGAGGTATGAGCAGATAAATCACTTTATAGAATTAGGTATATCCAAACTTTTCAACTGTCCCTGATTTTGGCTCTCATGGGCGGCACAGTGGTGCAGTGGTTAACATTGTCGCCTCACAGCAAGAGGTTCTCCGGTTCGATTCTCGGCTGGGGTGCCTTCTGTGTGGAGTTTGCATGTTCTCCCTGTGTTCGCGTGGGTTTCCTCCGGGTACTCCGGTTTCCTCCCACATTCCAAAGACATGCATCTGGAGCATTTCTCCCCGGGCCTCCGCTGAAAACAGGCTCTGTGGAACCTAGTCGGACATTCCCGGTCAACAAATGTAAAATAAAAAAAAAAAAAAAAAAAAATGTTGCTCACCCCCTAATAATCCTTCTGCAAAATGGCAAATTTGGAAGAAAACGTGGAGGGTTTACAATTAATAAATAATTGTAATGATCAGAGTTATAGATTACTTTTAATTTCAGAAATGCATGTAGATTCTCATATTTTGTCAGCTGCTCAATTTAACAGTACTAATATTAAAAAGTGTCCCTTCTTTGATAGGTTCCCAGCTGTACTGTGTGGCTATTTTATATTTTTGCCTCACATTTTTGGTCCGTTTTTCCGAAAATTGTGGTTTTCTGGCAAATTAGTGGCAAATCATTAAAGATTGAAGTTAGAAAATAATGACAGACATTTGAGTTTCAGATTTCATACCCTTCAGAAAATTCATACTAATGCAAGACCTGCTATTCTATTATCTTTCTAAGTTTATAAGAGCAATATTTAAAAATGGTCCTTATTTTTGGGCCTTTGTCCCAATTATGTTTATGGCTTTGTCCAGATTTCTTGCGTTGAGGCTGAGAGGTATGACAAATGTGTCAGGGCCATCACCGTCAGCCAGAGACATTTCAAATTGTGAAATACTTGTTGCACCCCACTCCCCCATGTAGTGACTCTGGATGTGTCCAAGCAAGGCAAGGAGCAGTTATGCAGTGTAAGTGTGCACAGTATCCCCCCATCCAAGGTAGACGCAAGTACTACAGTGGCTTTTTATCTGTCCTTGATTTTGCAGAATGTTATGGTTTTCTGTCATATTTTTATGCTGTTGATTTATGCTTCTTATTCAGAAAAATGCATGTCGTTGCAGTGCCTGTTGCTTTGTGTTTAAGTAGCAATGCTTTAATGACCATCAAGTAAACTTGTCTGAGATTGTAAGATGCAAGTAAGCTTTAATAAGCATACTGTTAAAGAATTGCCAACATTGAAAGCCTTTTTGTTGTTGCCATGCAGAGAATATTTACATAACTAGATAGAGTATAAGCCTTAGGTATTGAAATGCATATGACAGTATTTGTAATAAAGGACAGGGTTACAGTATTTTCAGACGCTCATTACATTTGTTGGAGACTTGCAGTAATCTTTGTAGGCTTTACCCGTAAACTAAACAGAATGCCAGTCTGTTATGTGTGGTCCATAACTTGTGCAGTAATTCTTTAAGCAATTTATCTTGAGCTTGTTTCTTGTTTGCTGTTCATTTTTTACCTTGATCATGTTTTCCCCATGAAACAAGTAGATAGTTGTTGTCAGGCAGCAGGTCTTTTTGGATAAGAAACATTTTTATAAGTTGGGGGTATTGCTACTTTCAGCACATTACCTGGTACTTTTATAAAGCTGAATATAAATTATAATTAGAACAGCAGTGCAAGGAGTAGTGGTTTGAGTTGAGTGCTGCTTGTTTTTTTATATTTGATTTTGTCTGGCATTCCAGTCTTCTGCTTCTTCTTTCAGCTTTTCCCAGTTAGGGGTCACCACAGTGGATCACCTGTCCGCTCATAATTGGCAGTGGAGTTTTATGGTGTTGAGTTGCCAGCCCGACGCCTAACCTTCCACAGAAGGCACACACACGCACAAACACACTCACACACACACACACATACACACACTCACGCCTAGGGCCAATTTAGAGTGTCCAATTCACCTACAGTATGTCTTTGGGATGTGGGAGGAAACCGGAGCACCTGGAGGAAACCCACGCGACCACATGGAGGACATGCAGACTCTGTAAAGAAGGCACCCCAGCCGAGGATTGAACCGGAGAACCTCTTGCTGTGAGGCGGAAATGCTAACTGCTGCACCACCATGGCCACCCTTTGTCTGGCATTCCAGTAATATATTTAAAAAGTAATGTATTTTTTGAATGCCTCGCAACCTTTTGTTTCCATCTAGACATTAAGTAAGCTGTCATGTAGCCAAGGCATTGAAATATTTTTTTTTCTTCTACAATTCATTTTGTCTTGATTGGACTCTCATAATGACAGTTTGGCATTGGCACCCAGGGCAGCGTATTTAATTAAAATCCCAGTTGTTTTGCTGTTTTAGCATAGCTCCACCCCTTTCTAGTTGGCCACACCCCTTCCCATTGGCCCTACCCATTCAGCTGTCTCCTGCACCCCCCCCCCTTGATTTGAAGTCACCAGTTGCCACTGTTTAGCACTAATAGTAAATTTTAGGAACGGAGTGCTATAATTAAGCTGTACTGCCCCAGAAACAGCCTACAATGAGAGAAGAAGGGGAGCCCATCTTAGAAGAAGTAAGAAGAGCACTAAGGAAAATGAAGTCAGGGAAAGCAGCAGACTCAGATAAGATCACAGCAGATATGATAAAGATGTTGGGTGATCTAGAGGAGAAATGGCTCCTGAGGGTGCTAATAGCAGTGTGGAGAGAAAGGCATATCCCAGATGACTGGAGAATATACTCGTGCCAGTGTACAAGAACAAAAGCACAGATAAGATGGTGGTAATAGCAATATATTAGAGAAATCAGAAGAAGCTTAGAATAGAGATAGAAGGAAAGCTAGTGGAACAGGTAAACAGCTTCAGGTATCTGGGAGAGGTGGTTGAGGAGAAGGGTAGTCTGAATGAAGAGGTCAAAGCTAGAATCAGAGGGGCTGCAGCCAACTGGCATAGTGTATCAGGTGTAGTCTATGACAGAAGAATGCCAAAGAAACTGAAAAGTAAGGTGTACAAGACAGTGGTGCAACCAGTACTACTGCATGATACAGAAACCTGGGCAGTAAGGGCAGAACAGTTGAAGAAGCTAGAGGTGATGGAAATGAAGTGCTTGAGAATGGTAATAGGATGCACACTGTGGGATAGATGAAGAAGTGAGGACATAAGAGCAGACGTTTATTTAGCTCCAATTGCAGAAAATATCAAAGAGAACAGATTACAGTGGTTTGGGCACGTGTGTAGCAGAAAACAATATGGTGAGGAAGATTTGGGACAGACAGGAAAAAGGTAAGAGGAAACAAGGACATCCAGCAAAGAGGTGGATGGAGTGTGTGAAAGATCTGTGACAGTCAGGCATGAGTGTTGAAGAAGGCAGGAGTGTGGCACTGAATCGAGAGAGTTGGCGACAGTTAACACAGTACCCCGACCCCATGTAGAAGAAAATGGGGAAAAGGGGGCTGATGATGATGATGTGCTATTATTAATAGCCTCAAAAATGTTATAAATCACCCCAAGTACCTTTCCATAAAAAAAAAATTAAATCATCAATATATCTCCTATCAGAACTAACATGTTGGAATAAAGGGTGTTTCACCATAAAATCTTGCTCCCCCCAAGCCATAACAAGATTGGCAAAAACAGGTGCCATTCTAGTGCCCATGGTGACACCTCTCAGTTGTTGAAAATTTTCATTTTGAAACATGAAAAAATTGTTAGCCAAAACTACTTCTAACAATAAACAAATAGTATTAATCTTACTATTATGAAAGTTAGTAAATTTACTTAGATACATATGGACAAACTCAACGCCACTTTCCCAAATGATCACAATATGTACAGATATTAGTGGTGATAAATATCATTTCTGTCCCTGTAAAATAATACATTTTAAGTAAATCAAGGCAATTTAATGAATCCTATAAATAATAAGGAGGATGTTGTACAACTATCTTCAATATATTGTCCATAAAAACTGCAATATATTCCATTTTACTATTGTGGGCAGAAACTATGGGTCTAAAATGAGGGTTATTGGCATCATTGCAAATTTTCTGAATGCCAAAAATAACTCCAACATTAGGAAAGTCTTTTTTTTTTAATTCATAAGTGAAAAGTCAATAAGCCCCAGACTAAATAAATCAAATAAGTGTGTCTACTTTAGAAGACTGTGAAACTAATTTATAACAATTAACATCTGATAACATAAATTTAATGTACTCAATATATCTCTCAGTATCCATAATGACAACTCTGTTGCCCTTATCCACCTTTATAATTGTAAGGTGTTTATCATTTTTAAATTTAAAAAAAGCAGGATGCACACTGTGGGATTGTTTATTTAGGTTATAACACTTAAAGGAAGTTGTATTAAACATTTCTGTAGTGTTTTCTGTCAAAAATAGTGTAGCTATTAGGTGTAGCATAGCCCAGTTCAGGTTTGTTGTCTCTCGGCCTGGTTGTTTGTTTGCAGTAGCTGTTCTGTGCACATTTTCTGAGCCATCTTGGATTAGCAGAAGCCATTCTTCACCTTAGTGAGAGGATCGTGTTGACTGGCCACTGGCTGGTAAAGGTTGGCTGGTCTAGGGCTTGGAATAAGCACTCATTGGTTCTTTTGAGCTTTTTTTTTTTAATTGTTTCAGGTTTATACGTTTTGGTATTAAAACCGTACCCTTTGAGAGGATTTCTCCTTATTCACACTGAACTGAACAGAGGAGGGGCACTGACCACAACTCTCATCTGTGATATATAACAATAAGTATCCTGTTTTCTGTCTTATTTTACTAGTTATTGCATATTATAAGCATTTATTGCACTTTTTTATTGTCTGCTGCCTACATTTTACTGTATTTTATTGCTATAAACTAATCTGCACTGTTGTATGTGAATTATCTGCCTTAAGGGCCTGTTAAATCACTTTTGTTACTGTCACACTGTTTATTAAGTTTTTTTAGCTAGTTTCACTATGTGAAAGGTATTAACTGGAAATGTTCTGCATGTGTTAAGCATCTGTTTGTTTGTTTGTTCTGATTTCCTACCAAGGAGTGTATCATATAACTGATTAGTTTGTAGTTAAAAGCATTCTCTATAGTCACCTTGCTCATTTTTCTGTTTAAAACTTTCATTTAGTGTCTCACTGCTGTTGTTCTACTGCGATAAACATTTCTGTAGTGTATTCTGCCTAAAATAGTGTAGCTAGTAGCTGTAGCATAGTTTCCCACCCTTATTATTGTTATCTTGTTCTTAACCTTGGTGGCTTTGCAGTTGCCCACCCCTACTGTAAATTTGATCTGGGACACTCCTCCCAGTCCAGTCTCATTAGCTCATTCTATATAATACAGAGGGAACATTTGGGAAGGCCAGCCCCCTTAGTTTTTTTAACCTCGAATTATCTTCTGTTCCTCATTTCTCCCTTTCCACTTTAATTAAAAAAAAAAAAAAAAAAAAAAACACTGTATTCAGCTGCTTTTGCAGTATTTGTGTTTCCTCCTCCTACTCTATTACTTCATCTTGATTTTTCTGCTACTTGTTCTCTAAAGTGTTCAATTGCATTTTTTTTCTGCTGCATTTATTACTGCTTGCTTTTAGCCTGTGTAAATTTTAAGTGTTATTCTAAGCCTCTTAGTCTTGGTTTAAGCACTTGGGCTTTAGGCCAACCCCTTAGCTCTTCCTAGCCTCTATCCCTCAGATTCTGACAAATATGGATGGACAGTTTCCTACAGTTTCTCCTGCCAGTCTGGTTGATATGGGCATCCTGAGACAGTGTAGCAACTGCCTTATGTACATGGATAACCATCTACTACTACCACTTAGGAGCACAATTTGTGAGATATGCAATTATATAAAGAAGCTAGAGTCTATGCTCTCTCCCTCACAAGCCAGTATATCTAGCACTGAGAAGGTTGTCAACACAATCACTACACCTAAAACACCACCCACAACTACACAACACACACCCACATATGCGGAGGTTCTCAACAAAAACAAACCCAAACAAAGGAGATCTCAGAGGCATAAACACACGTGAACTCCACAACTCTCCACACCACACACTACACATAGTCCACATACAAGTGTCTCACAACCACTAAGGCCTAACCATAAACCCAACATATTAGTCATAGGAAACGCCATTGTGAGACACACAGATGTGCCTCTCACCATGCTGGATAAGGAGAGAGTCACGGTTAGTTGTTTGTCAGGTGCTAGAATGTGCCATATCACACACACACACTCAAGTCTCTCAACAACAGGTACTGTTATGACTCTCTCATAGTCCATGTTGGCATGAATAACTTGAGACACACCTCGCTGGACTATATGAAGAGAGACATGATTGAGCTTGCTGAATATGTGTCCCAGGTGGGTATGTTCCTAGCCTTAAGCAGCATTCTCCTGTCACCCAGAATGATGGCTCAATACAAACAGAAAATTATTAACTTTAACAATTGGATTAGTTTCTGGTGTTATTCCAGGGGGATCCAGTACCTGACAGCCTGGGAAGATATGATCGACAGACCACGATGCTTTGCTAGAGATGGCCTGCATCTATCTTACTTGGGCTTCAGGCTTCTGGCAAAGGCCCTTGCCTCCCCCATAGTGCCATAAGAGTCATGAGGTTGATACTACCAACATAACATTTTCAACAAAATGCAAATTAAAGGTCATGCTGCTAAATGCTGGAAGTCTAAACATGAAACTGAACTCATTGCAAGCATTCTTAACCCTAGAAGATGCTGACATGTGTGCATCTTCACAGAAACCTGGTTCAAAGCTGTGGAGAACACCCCAGTCTTACCTGGCTACTCATCCTATCATACATTCAGACCCCAAGCTGGGGGCAGCAAAGCCAAAGGAGGTGGACATTCAATATATATTAAAGACACACACACACACACACACACACACACACACACACACACACACACACATACACACACACACACACACACACACACACACATACACACACACACACACACACACATACACCTCCAGGCTGGTCAAACAGTATGACCTACAGGAGACACTCCAGGTGCAGTTAACCATTGACAAGACCTCTATTTAAATCATAGCTAGCTACAGGCCTCCAACATTGACTCAATATGCCTACTCCACCTATCTGGACCTCTTCAAATCTATCAAGATTCAACCCTTTACCGTGATCCTGGGTGACTTTAATTACTCAACCATAGATTGGAAAAACTACTCATGCCTGAACACAAATGTCCAGAGATTCCTCGACTTTATCAATGCAAATGCTTTGGCACAGCTAGTCGATGCCTCCACAAGAGGTGATAATATGCGGTCACTTTCGAAGTCACCATCTCCCCTGATCCCCCCTCTAGCTAGGGTCAAACAAAAAAACCTTCTCCAAAGCTGATTACAACCTCCTGAGGGATGGTATAAAGAGCTTCGCAGGCCCCTCCCCCTCTGTTGGAACTGGCACCAATGTCCAAATCTACATCAAAGTACTATACAAGCATTTATACGGATGCATGGAATGAGGAATACCTGACAGGACAAAATCATCCTCCGCAAGGAAGAGTGAACCTGTCTGGTGAATATCTGCAATAAATAAACTAGATAACATGATGAAAAAATTGCTGTCCAGGACCAAAAAGGAGCAGTTGCCCAACTGGAAGCAATCTCTCCTTAGCCTGAACAAGCAAATAAGAGCAGTAGTGAGATCCTCTAAAGCTAACTTCGAGTTCAAATTGACCACATCTACTAAAGACAGTCATAAAGCCTTCTTCACATATGTCCGGATTCTCAAAGGAAGCACCCATATCTGTTCAGAACTGGTGGTCAAAGACACCACATACACAAATGCTGTAGATATAGCCAATCTACTGGCTGACAGATTCAGCAAAAACTTCACCCCTCTTTCTCCCCTATCATTAAATCAGGACATCCCCAGTACCTAGCCCCCCACCCCTTATCTCTAGGGAACAGGTCATCATTGCCCTCTCAAAGGCAAAAAATACAGCCTCCATGGGACCCGACAACATCCCAGGCTGCATCCTATATGAACTCAGGCATGAACTTGCAGCACCATTAGTCACCCTATTCAACCAAAGCCTGAGTACTGGCTTTGTCCCAGCCAAGTGAAGGACAGCTACTGTCATCCCTTTACACAAAGGTGGAATGTCCACCGATCCAGGAAATTATAGACCCATCAGCCTAACTAGCCTGATCTGCAAGTCCATGGAATGGATTATCATGGACCTCATTAACATGGACATTGGCAACCTCCAAATACTCAACCCCACACAGTTTGGCCTTGTCAAGGGGAAGTCATGTCTGTTAAATCTGGTTGACTTCTCTGAGACAGTCACCAAAGCCATGGATGAGGGGAAGACAGTGCACACTGCCTACCTTGACCTGGCCAAAATCTTCGACAGTATTCCCCACTCAGGCATAATAGATAAACTCTCTCAAATAGGCATAAATCCACATGTTACCAGATGGGTAGGAAACTGGCTCACTGATAGAACCCACCTAATCAAAATAGGGGAAGCCACCTCAAGCAGTAGACCTGTAATGAGCGAAGTACCCCAAGGATTGGTCCTGGGGCCTCTGTTATTCGGGATATACTTCTCAGAGGTGCAGGCCAAAACCAGTGGGCTATGGCTGACCAGGTTTGCAGATGACTGAAAGCTGGGAGCTGTCATCAATTCCCCATGTGATGTGGACATCCTCAAAGACAGTCTCACCCAAACAAATGACTGGTGCCAGAAACATGGCCTCAAGCTGAATGCCAAAAAATGCATCATCATCCCCTTTGGGGGGAGAGTGATGTCCTCACATATTATCACATTAATAACAATGTCCTAAGTATGCAGTCAGTGGTGAGGGATTTGGGCACCCAGGTTGATAGTAACCTGACTTTTGGCCACCATGTTGCTCCACTGCACGGAAAGCTTTCTACATGGCCCACCTCATAAATAAGGGTATCTCATCCAGGACAAAGAAATCATAACAGCCCTGTATTCATCCCTTATAAGGCCAGTTATTGAGTACAGTGCCCCCTTCGGCATGTACCTTGCAAAGCACATGCAGCAGCTGGAGAGACCACAGAGGTTCCTCACCTGGAGAATCCAGGGCCTCAAACATCTACCCTATACAGATAGGCTAAAAGCCCTGTCCCTCTACTCAGTTTCATACAGACTCCTCAGCGGTGACCTCTGGCATACAAAGCAATCTCAAACCCCGCCTTGATAGGACTGCTGCATATCTGCAAGTCAAGCTCCACTCGAGTAACCTGTTCATGCGACCTTAACCTGGTCTGTGATATCAATAGAACTTGTTGGCGGGACAGATTTGTATCCCAGAGACTCAAACATCAGTGGAATAGACTCTCCCTTTACATCAAGCAGAGTACCTCACTATCCCTTTTTAAGTGCAACCTGGATAACTGGATGGAAAACAGAAAATACACCCCTGGGATTCCAACTGTGTCCCTGCTGCACAGGGGCTTTGGGTGCTGACTTGTCTAAACATGGGCTAAACTCTTGTTGGAGTTAGAATGAATAGATAGGGGGGTGTGGAGGGCACAGCCTCCCACATACATAATAATTTTTAAACATATGCATACAGTAGTGATGTGGGTAACATTTGCGAAATTATTAAACATCATTGGCAGGTGCTACACATGGATCCGAAGTAGAAGGAGATTTTAGATATTACAACAAATTTTGTGTTTAGGAAAAATAAGAACTTGAAAGATATACTTTGTAAAGAACCTAAGCATTATGTTAAGGTTAATTTACTTACAAGGAAGACAGGTACATATCCTTGCCACCAGTGTAGAGCATGTTGATATATTTTGCAAGAACGTACATTTATACATCCGAGGACAGGTAAACAATACACATTTAAGGGATACGCAGATTGTAGAACAAAGAATTTAGTGTATATAGCTGTGTGTCAGAATTGTGAATCATATTATGTGGGTAAGACCAATACAATGTTTAAGACAAGGATATTCCAACATATGTCAAATATTAAGCATTCCAATGAAAATAATGTACTAGCTCAACATGTAAGAGTGAATTTGAATCATATATTTCTGTTTATGGCAATACAAATGACTACTCACAATGTTAGAGGAGGTGATTTGTTCAATGACGCAGAATGTGCAGAAATTAGATGGATTATAAGACTTGGGGCAGATAAGCCACCAGGTATTAATGCTGTTGTACCTTTAAAACCCACCCTTAAGAAAAGGAGGGTAAAATATTGAAAGTTGATTGGTTGCTCTGTAATTTAAAAATGGTCTCTTGTGATGTTCTTTGTTATCTGATGAAGGGCATATTACCTGAAAGCACCTATACAAGGTTTTATTTCTGATTTTATTGAATAAAAGACTTGACCAGTTCTACATGGAGTCATCTGCTTTATTGTGTTCTTTGGAAAATATGAACACAGATATGAAACTATGTGAATTAATGACAAACAGTGATTAGTTTCTCTACTGCAGCACATCCTAGACTAACAGTCTTAGTGTCATTTCACAGAAACATATGCATTTAATTGGAAGTTTTGATACACATCCAATAACTATTTCAGAACACATGTCTGTGACGACTGGGGAGAGATGGGTGAAGGCTGCCAGCCTAGTCAAATAGAATTTGATGTATAATTCTGGCATTTATAAATAAATGTAAAATACATGCATGTTTTCTTGAATGTAAACGAATACTGTGAAATGTGGAACTGCAAAATATGTGACAACATTGCACTCTACTGGCCCAGTGAAGCATGTTGTGACCCTTTCATGTTAGAATTCGGCCCCAGTGCATCTGGTTGAAGGTTTCATGCCCATTGTTTTAAGGCTAAAGTTTATGACCAGTATTTACATGTGGATGGTGCTTTACTGCTCTGGTTTCTTTTAGAATATACATGTGAAATGTCTTCTGTTGTTGTAAATTTCTGAGCAGGTGTTAGATTGCTAAATAATGCAGTTTGTTTGCCTGGGAAAACCTTAAGTGTCAACATGATGTAATTTGGTGGGGACCCAGCAGACGTGTTTGTTAGTTATGTTTAAGTACTACTTCTCACAAGAGACTAAAAGCATTTTGACTTTGGACATCTAACTCAGCACTTTGCCTTATGCTCACATGTAAGTTTTAGCACTGTGATTTCTTGTAAGAATAGTTAAAGCTAGTAAAGATTAATTTGTATTTTTCTTTGAAATCAGACCTGTCCTACTGTATTATTTTAAGTTTCTGTGTGATCTCTGAACTCTTAGATATCTCTGTGGTGTAGTAGTTTTGTCTTGTGTTTTAATTATTTATTATTAAATATTTTTAAAACCTTCTACCTGTGGCTGGTTTGTGTAGAGATAAGCTCTAGAGTACATTGCATATTTATAGAGGTTATTGTAATAGGCAGCTCTAAAGTAAGCCTTGACTGTTAATCACATTAACATTAGATAATAATATTGCACAGTAATAACTGGACACCCTTTTAAGGGCCTTTTAGTAGCTGATATTATTAGCTGGGTGGTGGCAGGGATTACTACCATATGGTCTGGGTAAAGGGGCACAGCTGGAGAATCTGTGTCAGCCTTTCCTAGGAGTGTCTGTGAAGTTGTATAATTACTTAGCTCAAAGTGTGTGTGCATTGTGTTAGCTACTTGGGCAGGGACACGAAGCACTGGTTGGACAGAGAGGGTAATGGAGGTTTTAGCTTGCCCAGCTAGGCTGAGACCTGGATCCTATAGCTGTGCCAGTGGGGAGTCTTACTGGGGACCTGGTGAGCAAGGGAGCAACCAGCTCCAGACGGACTGTGATCTCTGTCTGCACTTAAGGGAAATTGTATTTTACTGTGTGTATTAGTCATCCTTTCCTCTCTTCTAGGAGATGACCTCCCTGGTATTAGTGGTGAGGATTGCTGGGCCAGGGCGCGGTCATCACAAGTGTTTGGCAGTGGTGGGATCTACTTCACATACTAATTGGCTTGTAGTGGTGTGGGTAGAGCGAATTTCTGTAGCTTATGTACGTGACCTCTAAAAGTGTTTTGTACTCTAAAACAGCCACGCAGTGTATACTCAGAGCTCAGATCACAATTGTTTTATTTCTTTTGTTAGCTTAGTGTTAGTCAGGGTGAGCAGGCAGCATGTCAGCAGAAGAGTATGGAAAGCTGGCAAGGAGCCAGCTGGCAGAGATGTGCCAGGCTAGGGGACTGGTGCATGGAAACCTGACTAAAGCAGACCTGATTGCAGCCTTGGTTACAGCTGCATCAGAAAACAGCAGCCTGGAGGACAATCAGACTGACAGTGGAGATACAATATCCTCAGAGAATGGACAGCTCAACCTTTCTGCAGTGGACTTAAAAATCCAGCTGGAGCTGAAGAGACTTGAGTTGGAGGCCAGGCGTATGGAACTAAAAGCAGCCGAGACAATGAGGAGTCTACAAGCTGATGAAATGAACAGCAGAGGAGGCATGAGAGGGAAATGCTGACTCTTTGCCAGAGTCATGGAGGTAATGGGGAAGGGAGTAACCAGACCCCAGAAGCACAAAACGTCAGTAAATTTCTTCCACAGTTTAAAGAGGGGGATAATTTTGATAGCTTCATTCATATGTTTGAGCGGGTATGTAAACAGTATGAAGCTGACCAAGGGCTCTGGGTATGGTTCCTGACCCTCTTACTCCATGGTAAAGCTGTAACTTCTTTAGCAAAAATGCATGACACTGACTGTTTTGATTATACTGCTGTAAAAAGACACTTGTTGGAATGTTTTAAGCTAACACCTGAAATGTATAGGAAAATGTTTTGTGAGCATAGACACAAGGCAGATGAAAATGTATGTGACTATGTTGTTGAACTTTGCACTTATTTTCATAGTTGGGTGAGTGGATGTCAGGTCACCACTTTTGAAGGGCTGGCAGACCTTTTGATGAGGGAACAAGCCCTTAGCACTTTGCCTGAGGACATGAGGATCTGGTTAACTGATAGACAATGTGCTACTTCAGATGAGATGGGGAAGGAGGGAGACTTATAACTGGCCAGCAGGGCAGCCCAGCATGGGAAAGGGACCCCCAGTACTGTTCATGGGACTAAAGGAACCTATGGTGGGCAGCACAGACTGCCCCAGCAGAATCTGCCAGTAGCAGGGGGAAGCCACTAGTCCAGGTACACATCCAGGAGCTAGTGTTAAATGTTTTGACTGCAACCAGTGGGGCCATGTGGCATACAGATGTCCATGGAGGCAAGGTGGGGAACCAAAGGTAAGGGAGCCAGTAAGTGGTAAAGACAAAATGCCAACAGTAGGTTGTCTTGAGGCAACAGGGGTATGGAACTACCATCCTGCAGATGTCCTGAGAGGGGAAGGGTTTGGATGAGGCAGTACTATGTACTTATGCAGTTACATGGAGTAAGGCTAGGAGACAAGCATGTGGGTCTGGTAGCCTGGGGGAGACCCAGAGACTGCATACTTGCAGCCAGGACTGTTGAGGTGGTTACTTCAGGGAGTGAGCTACGCTGTAGCAGTGAGACTGAATGTGAGCCACAGCTGCTTGTGGGTACTGATGTTCCCATGGACAGGTAACTGCAAAGGTAGAGGTGAGTAATAGTACCCAGGCTGACAGTGAGGCACTGCTGTCAGAGGATGCCAGACTTCCTGTGGAAGGGGAGCTGGGAAGGGTTACAAGGAGAGAGTTGAGACAGGCTCAGCTCTCAGACTCTACATTGCAAGGCCTGAGGCAGGTAGCTAGGGAGGCACCTGATTCTTGAGGGGAGGGGGAATCTGTATACTGAAACAAAGGGTTACTGTACAGAGAGTGGACCCCTGAGGGAGGGCTAGAAGGTGAGAGAGTACAGCAGTTGGCAGTGCCTAGAGCTTACCATCTGGCGCTTCTAGCCATAGCCCATGATATTCCCTTTGCAGGTCATATGGGCATAAAACGTACAAAGAGGCGTATTGTGCAAAACATCTATTGGCCTGGAATTTCCAGAGATGTAACAGGGTACTTGCAGGACATGTGAGCAGTGGCAAAAGGTAGGCAAGGCAGGAGACAAGGTGAGAGCTCCTTTGATGCCTTTGCCTGTGATTGAGGAGCCATTTCAGAGGGTAGCTATGGATATTGTGGGTCCTCTGAGTACCCAAGGTTCTACAGGGAAAAAGTATATCCTAGTGATTGTAGATTATGCTACACGATACTCTGAGGCAGTGGCTTTGACCTCCATTGAGGCAGAGAAGGTGGCAAAGGCTTTGCTAGAGATTTTCAGCAGGGTAGGTTTCCCAAAGGAAATACTGTCTGAAAGAGGTGCCAATTTTATTTCAGAACTGCTGGCTTGTCTGTGGAAGTCCTGTGGGGTGAAGCACGTGAAGATCACCCGCTACAGTGGGGAAAGGGCACAATGCTTTGAATTTGTATCGATGTTATGAGTTTCGATCAAATGAGTTTTCGGTGTTTTCAGCTTTAGGTGTTTTTGTGTCGGTGAAATGAGTGTCGATCATATGAGCTTTCGATCATATGAAGTAGACCCCTTGCAGCAGTTTGTAAGTCACTAGGTTTTTGAAGGATTAAGTACATATGGAAATATTGTTTATTTTCATAATTACTAACAAACAACTAGCAATATCTCAGGTATAGTGTGATGTAAATGGACATTGACAATGAATTTCCCTGTCTCCCACCATGGCATATCACATCATACCCCACAAAAACATGTAGGGCTGTCAGTTATGAAAATATGAACACAAATATGAAACTATGTCAATTAATGACAAACAGTGATTAGTTTCTCTACTGCAGCATGTCCTAGACTAACAGTCTTAGTGTCATTTCACAGAAACATGTGCATTTAATTGGAAGTTTTGATTCACATCCAGTAACTATTACAGAACACATGCCTGTGACGATTGGGGAGAGATGGGCGAAGGCTGCCAGCCTAGTCAGATAGAATTTGATATGTAATTCTGGCATTTGTAAATAAATGTAAAATACAGGCATGTTTTCTTGAATGTAAAAGAATACTGTGAAATGTGGAACAGCAAAATATGTGACAACATTGCACTCCACTGGCCCAGTGAAGCATGTTGTGACCCTTTCATGTTAGAATTCGGCTCCAGTGTGTCTGGATGAAGGTTTCATACCCATTGCTTTAAGGCTAAAGTTTATGACCAGAATTTACATGTAGATGGTGCTTTACTGCTCTGGTTTCTATTAGAATATACATGTGAAATGTCGTCTATTGTTGTAAGTTTCTGAGCAGGTGTTAGATTGCTAAATAATGCAGTTTGTTTGCATGGGAAAACCTAAGTGTCAACATAATGTAATTTGGGAGGGACCCAGCAGACATGTTTGTTAGTAATGTTTAAATACTATTTCTCACAAGAGACTAAAGGCATTTTGACTTTGGACATCTAACTCAGCACTTTGCCTTATGCTCACATGTAAGTTTTAGCACTGTGATTTCTTGTAGGAATAGTTAAAGCTAGTAAAGATTAATTTGTATTTTTCTTTGAAATCAGACCTGTCCTACTGTATTATTTTAAGTTTCTGTGTGATCTCTGAACTCTGATATCTCTGTGGTGTAGTAGTTTTGTTTTGTGTTTTAATTATTTATTATTAAATATTTTTAAAACCTTCTACCTGTGGCTGGTTTGTGTAGAGATAAGCTCTAGAGTACATTGCATATTTATAGAGGTTATTGTAATAGGCCACTCTAAAGTAAGCCTTGACTGTTAGTCACATTACCATTGGATAATAATATTGAGGGCATTTTAGTAGCTGATATTATTAGCTGGGTGGTGGCAGGGATTACTACCATATGGTCTGGGTAAAGGGGCACAGCTGGAGAATCTGTGTCAGCCTTTCCCAGGAGTGTCTGTGAAGTTGTATAAATACTTATCTCAAAGTGTGTGTGTGTGTTGTGTCAGCTACTTGGGCAGGGACACGAAGCACTGGTTGGACAGAGAGGGTACTGGAAGTTTTAGCTTGCCCAGCTAGGCTGAGACCTGGACCCTATAGCTGTGCCAGTGGGGAGTCTTATTGGAGACCTGGTGAGCAAGGGAGCAACCGGCCCCAGAGTGACTGTGATCTCTGTGTGCATTTAAGGGAATTTGTACTTTACTGTGTGTATTTGCTATCCTTTCCCCTCTTCTAGGAGACAACCTCCCTGGTGTTAGTAGTGAGGATTGAGGCTCCTTGATTGCTGGGCCAGGATATGGTCGTCACATTGCCAATAATAAATACTATAAAAATGCAGTGAGACAGTGATGCTTTCCCACCTATCTGTTGAAAAGAGATGAATTTAAGGAATGGGTAGTGGAAATAATTTGGGAGGTATTAGAGAAGATAGAAATTTCTTCTGAAAAAATAGATAGTGGGATAAAATTAAAGCGGAGTTTAAAATAGGGTGGAAGTAAAAGAAATGTGGTTAAGAAGTAACAAGAATTATTCAGAGGGACTGACAAAGGGTTAAGTATTGCAGAATGGAGGGAATCTCACATAACAAGAAGAGGCACAATTGCAGAATGCTAAACATAAAATAAGGGATTAAAACAAATAACCCTCCACTTTGTGCACAAGTTTTAACATAGTTATATGTTTTAACATATTTGAATTTATATATTTATACATTTTAATTAATCATAGTGAATTTAGGATTGGTTAAAGGTGAAATTAATTTTATTCAGGTTGATTATGTTTTTGTGATTATACTGTGATTTAGTGAAACACTATCCTTTTAAATGTTTTACAGGATATGATGTAATTGATGTGGAGGGTTATTTAAACTTATTTAAACTTCATCAGTTATTAATTATATGCTTGTCTGAAGAAGTTTGTAAATTTCTACATTTGAAAGCGCTTACAATTAAATTAATTCTAGTCCGGTGAATGCCTATTGCCTGTTTGTTTCTTTTGTTTTATTGTTTGTGTTGTGAAAATAAGGGATTACCTCAATAATATGCATGAGCTTAGAAAACTTGCTGTTAAGCAACTGTTTGTTGATAATAACTCCAGAGCACAAAAACGTTGAGTACAACAAATTAGGCAACAGAAAGTAGAAAGGGTTGTCGCCAAGCTTATGGAGACTATAACAAGAAAGATATCAAGAGATCCTGTAAAGGTACTATAAATATTTTGGAAATTTTATGAAAGTCTGTATAAAGCAAAGAAGTATGGAAACCAAGAAAAGGTACAAATGGCAATGTTTATTGAAGAATTAAATAGAGGTAGATGAGGCTCAATTACTAACAATTAGGAGGAGATGAGCTAAAAATGGTGATATATAACCAATCCACAGAAAAGTTCTCAGGAATAGATGGTATTCCTGTGAAAGTCTGGAAGCTAGGAGGGAAAAACAGATAAAAATCTGGAAGATTTTAACAGTATTTTAGGAAGAAAAGCACCAACATCCTGATAGAAAGCGATGGTGGCTATAAGACCTAAAGAGGGAAAAGACAGACCCATTGAATCCAGCTCCATATAAGCTCATTTCAATAATAAGCCATGATTATAATGTGTTTATGTCTATAGTGGCTAAAAGAATGCTAAAGGTGATGCTAGAACTGATATATATGGATCAGTGTAGTTTTGTGGAAGGGAGGCAAACATTTGAGAACATTAACAGAATACTGATGATCCAGAGGGAAGCAGAATGTAAGAAAATACTACTGTTGTTGGGTCTTGATGCAGAAAAAGCATTTGACAGAGTAAGCTGGGAGTTTATGAGAAGGACAATGGAAGGATTTGCATTCCCTGATAAAATTATAAGGTTGATAAGGAAGATATATGTATTTTGTTTTGTTTTTTAATATATATGACGGATTGGAGGCGAAAGTTAAAGTGGGTATGCTCCTCTCTGATAATTTATGTTTGAGCAGAGGAACCAAGCAGGGATGTCCTCTTTCCCTTTTGTTATTTGCATTATATTTTGAACTACTGGCAAAGAAAGTAAGGGACTCAGAAATTCAAGGATATAATTGGTATGGCAGTCAAGAAATGCTACTTCTGCTTGCAGATGGTATTATTTTATACATGATAAAACCAGAAAAGGACATTTCAGTGATGTGGAACATTTTGAGAGAGTTTCAGATCTTTTTGGGGATACAAAATTAATGAAACTAAAACAAAGGCAAAAACTGTAAATGATGTACCCACACAGCGATTGGTTCAGCAATATCCATATGTGTGTGTATATATATATATATAGAGAGAGAGAGAGAGAGGATTAAAAAGGATTTTGGTGTGGCAGCTAAGGATATGTGGGAAGAGACTAAACAAAAGATAATACAAAAACTGAGAAATTGGATGTTCTGTTTTATGGATATGGATAGCAAGATACAAGCAGTTAAAATGTTTTAGTCCCTTTAGTTTTATACACAGGTCAAGCATATTTTTATCAACCAGAAGAGAAGTTGTGGATAGCAATTAATAAAGAGCTGAAGGATTTTATCTGTGAGGGGAGGATGGGAAGAGTCAAGTAGAATAAGTTGATTCTTCCAATAGAACAGTGGAGTTTGGGATTACCCAATTTGAAGGGGTGCTTCAGAGCTATATGGTTAAAGATCCTATACATAGCACAAGCAGAAACCTATAATTCACAGTGGAAAGGAATAATGATGAAATGGGGGGAGGGGCTCAAGAAACAAGGAGATATTTAGACTTTGGATGCAGATCCTTAAGGAAAATAACAATAACTATACATAATATTATATTCCTAAAGTAGGATAAAGTATTCTAAGAACTAAGCCAACGCGGGAATGGAGAAAGGAGATTCTGACAATAGGGATGACTACAATTAGGGATACAGACAATAGGCACGAGGGGCAGGAATTTATTGGAGAAAACTGGCAAAAGAAGCAAGGTGTTGGGTCCAAATTATCAGAGGGAAAAGTAACAGAATGGGAAGAAGTAAAAAATGTATTTGGACTGCAGGCTAGAGATTGCCTTCCCTATCAAGGATTGATATCCGAGTATAGGCAAAGAGAAAGAAATAGGGAGATCCTAAGCAAAAGACCAGCACTGGTAGAGTTTTTATAAAATCTAGATTAGAAGCTGCTGTTAAAAAAGGAATGATTAGTAGGGCATATAAAATATTGCATCATAATTATAAGAATCAATCAGAGGAGGTTAGAAAGGATTAGAAAGACAGATTGGATAAGCAATTCACAAAGAAACCATGGGGGATATATGTATGCCTCCCAAGTATGCAACAAAGTCTAGAAGATTTAGGATCTTTAATTGGAAGCATTTACATAGGTATTATTATACCGCAAATAGACTCCAGATGATTTCTCCTCGGATAGATAGCAAATGTTGGAGGTGTGATGGGGAAGAAAGAGGTAATTGGGAACATATTTTCTGGGAGTGTAATGAGTTGGCAGACTTTAAAATTTATAACCAAGAAACGAACTAAACTTGAATGAAAATAAGAAAAAACAAATATGAAGAAAAATACTTTTGTAATGAGCACTTTCGTCAGCAGATACACTTGACTTCATCAGATTACATAAAACATTAACATCACTTCATTTTAAAAGCCAGGCACCACCACATGACCACAATTTAAACTTTAGACTTTAAAATTTCCCTGCTGCAGACAACTCTATTGGAAATACTGTATGAGCAAATTGGTATAACTAAGGATTTTTTTATAGTATGATACAGAATTGGAATTACCTAGACATAGTAAGGCCTTGCTGAGTCTAATTATGGTGGCTGTCAAAAAAAACAATTACTAGAAAATGGAAACCAAAGTCTAAACCAAGTGTACTAGAAGTAGTGAATATAGTAACACAGATAAAACAACTGGAATGGGATCTTTAGAAAAGGGTAGGATCAAATTACATAGAAAAAAATGGAAATTGTGGGAACAATACATGGAGAAGAGGAAAGCGGTTTAAAAGAAGGCAGGGTTTGAATGAGCTATGTAATGTTTGACTGAGTGACAGGATAAAGTATAAGTGATGTATAATATTTGCAACTAAAATTATGTCAGTATGGATTGTTTTCATTTATATAAATGTATGATTGCCTCTTTGGGCTTTGGGCTAGCAACCTAAGCCCATAAAACCCATAACTGCTACAGAAACAACAACAGCTGAAAGGTGCTCATTGCCCAATGTACCGCATGGTGTGTAAATGGGAGAGAGAGAGAGATGCTTGCCTATCTGTATAAGTGATAATTTAATAAAGATGTTTCTTGTTAAAAAAGCAGTCAGTGCCATTTTGTTAATAACTCCATTTTGTTAATAACTCCTTGCCCTTTCTAACACTACCTATTATTAACTGGTAAGTTGCTTATTTAAAAAAGCCTGACCCAAAAAAAGGGCTGGATGCCAAAAGGAGCCATGGGTGTGAAATGAAGATATACAAAAGGCATTTTAGGCTTGAATGAGTTAAAAGAAACTTCTTTATTTCTTGTTTCTGTGGCTTAGCTAGTGTGTCATATACCTGTACTATAGGCAAAGAGGTCAGCTTTCTTTCTTCATCAGATATACTAGTGTCTCCACTAAACTACAGAGGATTTTGATTCTTTCCATGGTTTCAGGACATTAATATGGTATACTTCTGTTCTTACCTTATTAGTCTGTTTAACCCTGTAGTTTACATAATTTTATTTTTCTACTATTTCAAATGGACTCTTCCATTTTAGCCAAACTTTTTTCTCATGAGGGGGCCAAAAGTAGTACCTGATTTCCAGCTTTGAATTCCCTGTTCCTTGCATTTCTGTTATATACCCCTTATTGTGTTACCTGGACTCACTCCATGTGTTCAGAATTTCCTTTATTATTCTTGTTTAGAAAAATCTTGCTAGAGTCTATGCTTTACTGTTGTCCATTCATAGGTGTTGTCCTAGTACATGACTATGCGCTAACCTCATCACTAGGTTTCTGGAAGGTGTGGGTGTTAGTTGTTGACGTAATACTTCCTCTCTCTCATTATTTACTCTGTACGATAAATCATTTGGTAACATAAAGTATGGAGAGAAGTGGGAACACTTTGTTAATCTTCTTTTTCTACAATGCTAGCTATATTCCCCTTTGATCTACTTGAAGTGTCATCTTTCCATTGTGCTTTTTCAGTTTTGCCTTCTTAACTAGCAGTCAGACAGCTCTGGCGTTTCCTCATGGTCAGCCTATATATCTCTCAACTGTCCAGATTTTTCCTCATATTTATGGTCTGTTTCTCATGAAACTGTGGTTTTCTGGCAAATCACTGGCAAGTAACTGAGGACTGAAGTCTGAGAATAATGGCACACATTTGATTTTCAGACTTCATATCCTTCAGATAATTCATGCTAATGCAAAACTTATTATTCTATCACCATTTTAAGTTTGTAAGAATAATATCTAAAAAGTGCCACTATTTTTGGGCCTTTGTCCACCCATTGTTTGTGCCTTTGTCCAGCTTTCTTGTTCTAAGCGGTTGAGAGGTATGTAGCCTGTGATGAAGTGGAAGGCAATGCCTTCTTTCCTACCAATGCAGGCAGTGGGAACTAAGTGTCAAACTCTTCTCCTGAAAAGGCAGCTTATACCAGCATTATTTATTTAGTGTCATTTGCTATAGCTTCCTTATTTTTCTTTTATGTTCTTTTCCTTTACAAAGTTGATTGCACAGAAACCTCTTTGTTCTGGTCAGGGTTCTTGTATTTTGGCACAAGCAGAATATAATTTGATCTCTGTTCAAGGTTATATTCCATTTCTGTATATTTCACCTTCTTTCATCTTTCCTTTTTGGGTTGATCTCTCTCTCTTTCTCAGTCTGACTTAACACCACCATATCACTTTCTTTTTCATCTTCAGGTTGCTTTGATTCTTCCTCACTATGAAAGAGGACCAAACTCTCACATTCTTTTTCTTCTCTAGATTGCCTTCCCTCAACAAAAGATACTTTAAACCAAAATTCATCTCCAGTTTTTCCCCTTACTTACCCTGTTGTCTAGAATCTTCTCTTCACACTTTGCTCCCCTCTTGGTTGCTTTTCTTCTCTCTTAGTGGAAATGAGCACCAATTCTTACTTTCCTTTCTATGTTGCTTTCCCTCTTTACATCTTATTTCAGAACAAATTTAACTCCAGTTTTGTTTTGTTCATAACATATAGCCAGCTCAACCAGCACCCTGTGCCAGTATCACCCTACCCCCTCAGCTCCTCAAGTGAAGAGGAAAAAAAAATGTCCACTCCTTCTAATGGTACACCAAACAGGTGGCCAAATATACAACACATACACCATCCCTTCTGTCCCAGCACATCAGATCCCATTTCTGCACCCTGCCCCCAATGCTCCTTCCTCTCATTTTAGTAAAAAGAAAGAAAGAAAGAAAAACATTTTTTCTTTTAAACTATAGCAAACTGCTTACTATAGTTTATAACCTGTACAGAGCACTGCACCCCCTCAGATCCTCAAGTGAAGAGCAAAAAAAAATTCTGCTCCTTCTAATGGCACACCAAACAGGTAGCCAGATACACAACACATACACCCTCTCTTCTGCCTCAGCCAATCAGATCCCATTTCTGCACCCTGCCCCCAATGTTCCTTCCTCTCATTTTAGTAAAAAAAAAGAAAGAAATACATTTTTTTTTCTTTTAAACTCTGGCAAACTGCTTACTACCATTTATCACCTGTACAGAGCACTGTGGTGCTCAGGTTTTAGTAAAACTAAAAAAGCAAAACAAATCTGTCATTTTTAGATGGTAGCAAACTGTAACTGCTGGTGATAAAATTATTCAGCAGTTCCTATACTTTATACCCTGCACGGAGTACTACAGTGCTAAGGTTTTAGTTAATTTTTTTTTTTTACTTTTAAACTATAGCAATCTGCTTGCTATAAATGTAGCTAGCAATTGCTACAGTTTATACCCTACAAGAAGTGCTATGGTACTCTTGATTTTAGTTAAAAAAAAAAGAAACAAATCTGTTATCTTTTAAACCGTAGCAAGCAGTTGCTACAGTTTAGACCACAAGTGGAGTGGTACACTGCTCATATTTGACTGCAAATGTAATATGGTATTGCACTTAAGAATGATCGGGAATTGAGATATGAATCAGATGGCAAATCTGCACCCCCTCCAACATTTTGCACCCGGGGCAGATACCCCCTTCTCCCCACCCTAGCTACACTACTGCATATAGATATCTGTTGGCTAGAGTCTTCTCTTACTTTAGAACTCTGACCAGCTGCGGTTTCTTCCTGTTTTAATACACTAGTTAACTATTTCTTATTGAAGAGTTTCTCATTCTCAGCACTTACCTGCTGCATAGAATTCCCCGTTTTGGGGCTTTGTTTCATCTTGACAGAGAGTTTAGAATAATGCTCAGGATGTGCATTCATCATGCTCCTGGCTTCCGTTCCATGAAATACATCTTGTCAATGAGTGGCTCCTTCTCTTTAGTTCTACTCCCTACTTTGCAACACTTTCAGGCTGCAAGGTTTTACTATGCAACACCCTTCCTACTACTGTATTTGTTCCTGCAGGTTTCTCTGTCAAAAGGATGTGTTGAAATATCTCTTTAAATGCTGCAGGTTCTTCTTCTGTCTGTAACCTTAACTAAATTTGTATGACCCTTGGGCTTTCTAACACTATTTCTTGGATGTTTATTAGACTCATGTCCTAATATAGGTTTGCCTGCTGGTTGCTCTTCCCACATGTCCATGTTAGAGGGAAGTACATCTGTCGTCTTATTCACGTGTTTGTTTCTCTCTCTCTCTTTGCTGATAAGGCGATCCACAAAAAAGATTAACTTTTTTCCCACTGACAACGCAGATTTTAAAGTGGAGAAAATCTTTTATCATTATATTGTGTCTTACATTGTGAAGTATAGCAACAGGATGAGCTATGTTTCCTAACAGTTGGTATTTCCAGTTGAATTAAGGGATACTGTTTTCTAGCTACCTCAATGTAAACTACTTCAACTTTTTTTTAGTAAGGATCCTCTTTTTACAGCCTTTATAAATGTGACCATACTGCCTGAATACAGCAGTCCTTGCAACTCCCTGTTAGTAGTTAAAAACTGCATTTATTTAACTTGGCTCTTGCAAGTTTTTTAAAAAAAGTCAGCTGTAAACACTAAGATGTAACATCTCTAAAGAAGCAGATACAAAGTAACTAAAGTATTCTACTGCTTTACAGTTACCAGGATTAAGCTTAAATCGGTAATTAGCAAACCACTCTGTGACTTTGTGTAATAATCAGCGTCTTTTGCAATCAGAGTGCCAGTCTTCATGTTCTCAACATATTTGGTAAACTAGTGTTTATTAGACACAACAAAACCTAAAAAAAAACATATTTGATAAGATCACTGACAGTACAATTTTTGGTGAGCAGTAGCCAGCTTTAAAGTAACTGTATGCTTCTTGATTTATAAATTTAAAGAATATTTTCTTGTTGTCTTTTTCAGTAACTTAAAAACGAAGTAGAATGCCAAACTGCCAGAGCCACAGATGTCGAAAACAGTACTTTATTATTAAATCCACAAGTTAACACCGAAACCAATCCCAAACACATTAACGCCTTAATACAAAAATTGCGTTTTTGTCTTATGCAAACTGACTTCTTCAGATACCCTCCATCAAATGAATCAACCTTTATATGCAATTCTTAAAAAACAATTACCCAATCAATGCGATCTCAAAATTAAGGAGTTAATTATAAGTTAATGTTGCCTGCCTGCCCATGTATTCTAAAAAACATTTCTTTCATAATTCAACCTTTTTGTTGTTATAAGGACCTGTTCACATGAAATAAATAGATCAAATAAATAATGCAAAAACACCTTTAAAGTAATAGGTATTATCCTAAAAGTGGTTTGTAAAAAATCAATTTTAAATATTATAAAATACACTTTAAAAATCATTTATGTAATATTAGCCTGCCATCTGCTGGTTAAAATAATAAATACACTAAAAACACTAAAAATATTCATATTTTTCCTGCTCTTAACTTTAAAAGTGGCATGATGGAGATAAAATCATTTAGACCAGGGGGATTAGTTGCATCAAGGGAGATTTGCCACCATAACTCCCTAAATTCCAACTTTTCTTCCCATAGTCCGCCTCTCACATATTTCTTAACCTGTTCTAACACCATGAACTGGAATTTAGCTTTATGGCAAACTAAGGTGTGTTTGTACAATGCATTAGTTTCTTTTTTTGTGGATATCTCATATTTATGTTCATATATCCTTCTTTTTAAAACTCTTTCTGTTTTGCCTACATAAAAAGCATTGCATTCTAAGCATAGTCCTAGGTAAACCACACCTTTGGTTTCACAGTTGTAATAATCTATGCTTGTGATCCATTTCTGCCTACTATCCAAAAAATTTTTTTCTTTGTCTATTATATTACTACAATACCCACAGTGTCCGCATTTAAAGGTGCCTTTCCTAATTTTGTTGGATATTAGAGAGCTACTGAGAGTACTGTTTTCGACATCTGTGGCTCTGGCAGTTTGGCATTCTACTTCGTTTTTTGTTTGCCAAATATCCTTTTCGTTTTTCAGTAACTTGCCACTCCTCCTACTTAGTTTTTATAATACAAATAGTCTGATGGCACTTCCTAACAGTTTATTGTACAGCCAATCATTTACCATTGTTTTCCATTCTTATACAGTTCAGACAGGAGCAAATATAGCTTAGTCCTACTGTATCAAGGCAAAAAAGAATCTCACCAATCTGTTTTGTAAGAGTGCTCTTAAAAAGTTTACAGTCATTATTTAGGGTGTATATAGGTCTATCTTTTCAGTGTATGAAGATGGCTACTGGCTGAGAAGCATACTAATTAGAGCTGTCCCAGTGTAATAACCAAGAAACCATCAAAAAGGCTGGCAAAAGTTATACATTTGGATGAAATTCAGTAACTACCTAGCCAATACATTGTCTCAATGTCAGCAAAGAAACAAAATTGGAAAAAAGTAGGAAAACTTTGACCATAAGCGAAGTGAGTTGTGGAAGAAAAGAAACTTGTGGCTGATCGGCAAGATGCAAAATTATTTGCAACATCAGTGCAGGAAATAGCCTTCAGTAAACCTGCGAAAAATAGACCAGAAGTGCTCTGAAGTGTTTAAAATAAGTGGGACACTGCACGATTGTATAAGAATAAATGAAAAATGGTAGAAAAAATAGAGGAAACATTAAATAATCAATCGGGTGAACTCTTATATCTGAAAAATCAGATACATAATTGAGGGAAAAATGACAGACTGAGACATTAAATGGGGAAATGTTTTAAAAAAAATAACTCTACAAGACAGAACACAAAAGAAAATCTGAAGTCTACTGCAATACCAGAGAAGTTAGAGGAACTGGACTGTATTAATTTTATGAAAGTATAAATATGCAACTGGATAGGTGGATTTGTTAATCAATAGGGTATATTATGTATTTGCCACAAATTTAACTTTAAAAAAAAACAACTGAGACCCATGCTAGTTAAAAAGTAGTCATATCAGCCAAAAGGGATGCTTCTGACAAAAATGTTGGGACAAAGTAAATGCTTTAAAACTTGGAGATGCCAGAGTGTTTGCAGAAAATAATTACTCTCTTTAAATTGGATAAAATAGGTAGACATTTATTCCAGTCATTAAGAGTTGTTGTGAGGCTGCTATATCCAGGCATTTTCAAAATATTTTTGCAAGTTCGAGGAAAACATATAGGGAGGTGGATCAGGTTTTGGAGGGAATAAGAAAATTTTGCAGTCAACAAAGTAATCTCTTTCTTGACCATGTACAAGTAAAGAAGGTCGTGGAGAAACTGTATCTGTAAAACCATTTTTCTTGTTTTTAAAAGACAATGTTGGAGTGAAGTGGCAGAGAGGACCCCAGAAAATGATTACAAGAACCAGGAGAAGTTTGGATTTGAACCAGATTCTGCTAGTGACAAGGCGAGGAACAGGAAGAGAAATAATTATATGAATTTGGAGATGCTGATATTTGTACCCTGAGGCTGTTAATGGTGAAACATTGAAGATTGTGAAAAAAACTGATAATAAAGGGAACTTAGTAAAATAGTGCAAATTTTATGAAGTATTTGTCTGTGTGGTATTTATTTTATACTAATGGGAGGACCAAAACATGTGAACCTCTTTTTATGTTATTGTTGCCCCTGAAGAAGCCAAATGGAGAAAAGAAATAACTGCAAGTAGTTCCAGGATGAAAGTAGTCGTGTGAACAATTAAAAACAGAGCTCTAGAATAAGAACAGTTAAAAACAGCTAAAGCCTGCAAACTACTGAAAATTGTTAACAAAAATTAGTAGTTAAAGTGTATGACATCCAGAAGGTCAATATATAAAAAAGTGACGTAAAAGGGAAAACAACTGTGAAATTCAGAAGGTGATAGAAAGCAGTATGGAGGTGGAAAAAGCAGATGACAATAGCAGCTGAAAGAGAAAGCTCCTCACTCGCAGTATGGAAAAATAGTGGCCTGATGAATTTTAAAATTGGAATATATAGAGATAGATAATAGAAGGTTACAACATATAAAATATTTTAAACAGGCACTTAGAGGAAATAACTAGTAATCAAACTACTGAAAAAGAGGTGAAAGAAAAATGTTAGCCAACAACTAAATATGAAAAAATGACACTGAAACTGGTTGATATCATAGATAGGTCAAACTGAGGCAGCGTGAGGTCTGTAGCAGTGCAAGGAAATATAGAAAGAGTGTAGAGGGGTCTGGACATGGACCAGACTTGTTATTGCTGGTATTAAAATAGAAAGAGTACATAGAGTTTGAATTTCTATTCTAAGACTGAAAAATAGCCCAAACCTATATTGTTTAATCTGCAGATGTACCAGCTAAAAAAAAAAGAAATCCTATTTTGTGGACAAAGGGAAGAATCCTACTTCATTACTAACACAAACTAACAGAAATGTTTGTCTTCCTTCTGTAAGACTCTGCAGAGAAATGAAACTTTGTCTCAGGTTATTCTATTCTGCATTACTTTGAGTCTTTTTCCCACTGGAATTAAAAACTTGCACAGAACTCAACAGGCACAAAATGAAGTGACAAAAAGAAAAGAAAATAAGAATTGGAGCTAGGTGAAGGTGTCAAAAGGACAACAACCAGTCAACAAAAACAGAAACGCAAACTGTGCCCACTTCTGTTGAGAGATCTCCTATGAAGCCCTGTCCTGCTTTCCTAAAGAAAATTATGGATAAAACAAACATAATGAAAGAGTTTAAAAAACCTGAGAAAGTCCATTAAAATACACTGGGAATATTGAGTGAAGACAATACTTAAAACACATATAGATATATATGTAAAAGGATGTTTGATGTAACCAGAATGCAATTTGTACTCTGATATTTTAAAATCATTGAAATCAACAAGTACTAGACAAAAAATAAACATTTGAGTAACATAAATGTAAAATTATTACATTTCAAATATTACTTAAAAAAAATGAAAGTTTATGTCTAACTGAATGGGAGACCTCTAATGCATGTTCTTTGGTGAAAGTCAAGTCCGATTTGTTTTCAAACTGCAGAATGGTTTATGTTGCTTCCAATAAATGTTCTATGACAATGGGGTATGGAAGGGGAAAAGGAGAATAAATATTAAATGAAAAATAAAACTAATATATTATAGAAACAAAAATGGCAATAATGTATAGTGTTAGCTCTGGCAATGTATGCAACGGCTCTATGAAAGAACAAAAGGTTAAAGAGACAGCTATACAGACAGAAACAAAAGGGTAAATAAGATTTGTAAAAATAATGCACTGGAAACATTGACTGAGGACAGTAGTTTAAATGGAGAAGAATAAATGTATGGGCAACAATGTTTGGTACAATTAAATATATGTTGAATGCAGAAACATATTTTAAATTCTTTGAAATCAGGAAGCACAGGTGAGAAAACTACTTGCTACTGTATGCAGTTTAGTTAAAGTTACATTTAACAAGTTTCAAACTGAAAGATTCTCAGTCTGCAGACTGACCGGTTCTGTCTCTTGTGCTTTTGGAATGCAGCTTCCCTTTCTTGACAAGCTTTGATTGATTACAAGAAGACAGTCACTTTTTCTAGATAACTGACAAGTGTGACCTTATGAACTAACTACATCATTTGAGGTATCTAATGCAGTTACACGGAATGTTACAATGTGTACTAGATACAGGAATGAATGACTTACATAACTGAATAAAGTTCCAAATATACTAAATGAAAGAAGGAAGATAACATGCTAGCTAACAAAATAATGCCATAGCAACAGATTCAGAAATAGAATATTTAATTTGCTAGCTTCAACAAGTAAAACTAATGGATCATTGATTTATATTAAGTGTTCCCCAGTCCAAAAGAGTACATCAGTGCTCAAGTCTGATTAGAAAAGGGTAGAAGAAGCGTTACTGTTTTTATAGAGTGTTGGCTCTGTTACCATGAGAAAGGTATGCATCTAGTTAATATGGTGCTTATTTTTTAGACAGGGAGGAGGTTATATTTTGTTCAAATGAAAGAAATAGAGCAGGATTATTTGGGACAATATTAAGGAAAAATATATAAAGTGACACAAAAAGATAGAAACAGACTATGAAGGGCCAGTTTGTAACAGAAAGACAAAGAATATATGTAAGTAGAATATCAGATAAGCTTTATCGTGTTACAGTTTAATTATTAGTCTGGAATATTAATGGATTAGTGAAAAAACAGGACAAGTTACTGACTTATATTTCCAATAGTAATACATAAATAATGTTATAATAAGCACATCTGAATCATAAAAAGAATTAACTATTTTTAAAGAAAAGTGAGAATTAGGGTTTCTTTGCTGGAATATGAGAGAAAAGAAGGGAATCTTAATATTGATTAAAAAAATTATCAAAATAAAGACTGGGGACACATGAGAGGTAGACATTGAAGATTTATATTGGCGAGGCATAAGAATTATACTGACTGCAGTATACATATTCTACCAAAAGCAGTGACACACGATAAAAAGAATATTATATGAGAAGACATTCTCTTTCATCAAGGATGTATGGTAGTAGCTGAAAATTGGGACATTATAGGAAATAAGAAAGACATCTTTGAAATGCCAAGATATCATAAAATACCAGTTGTTAGCAGATATTTGAGAAATAAATGCACATATTTCAGCTCAATGATGTAACAAAAATAATTTTTTTCTGTGAAATATGTTTTTGGCAAGATTAGTTATATGTTACAAATGGAAAGAATGTTATAATGTGGTGCAAACCACAATAAAAAATCTAGTGATAGTATCAGAACATGCACCTATACAAAGGGAGTTTTGTAAGCAAGTAAAAATCTATTGTGACAGTGGTATTTGAGCATTTCATCTAAAAAAGAAAGCTGTTTAGTGACTGAGTAGATTAAACTTTCAGTGAAATGTTATTAGATTTGTATCTAAGTAGTGAAGAGCTTACAACATATTGGGATAATTGAAAACTGAAGATTAGAAATGTGGTCAGAGTGAAAGCAAATGAGACAGTAGTCACAACAACAATCTAGTTGGCTTTAAAAAGTAATCGATTTACAAAAGTGAAAAATTAGTGGAACTCGGCAAGTTTAAGAGCAACTGAAAGAAGCTAGAATGTCTATAGAGGAGTACTTGGAAAATATGAATGAACATAAAGCAATGGATTTTTACAGCAACTATTTTTTGACAATAGCTCTAGAGTAACTAATTTGAGGCAACAAAAGATTGAAAGGATGATAGCCAACATATGGAATTATGAGAGTATAGTACACTATGTAGACAAGATGTACAGGCTGAAAACAGCACATAGGAAATGGCAGCATATTTGAGTTAGTTATGACTTCCTTAGTTAACAGAAGTAGAAAGAGTGGTATTAAAATCAAAATAAAGGAAACTGAAATTAAAGAAGCAATGAGAAACCAAAATACAGGGAAAACTCAATAGAAGCATGGAAGAAGAAGAAACGGAGTAAAAGTCTGGGTAGTACTTTTTAACAATATTCTTTCATAGGGAGGTACTCTTGACTTTGAAAGAATAAGTATTGGTAGTTATACCTAAAGCCCCTTTCAATTCTGAATCATGATTGCAATGTCTTTATGGTGGTTTTGGCAATAAGAATGGCAAAGCTATTGCCAAGAATAGTATGTCTGGATCAGTGCGGGTTATAGAAGGTAGGTAAACATTAACAACATTAACAGAATTGTTATGATTCAAAAAGGTACACAGGACAATAATAAAATACTAATGTTAATAGATTTGGATGTTAGAAAAGCATTTGGCTGAGTGAGTTGGGAATTTATAAAATGATCTTTTGAGGCATTCAGGTTTCTGCAACATGACAGAATGCATATTTATTATTTAATGAGGAACTCAAGCTAGGATGAAGTGTGGTACTGATCTGTAAAGCATTTAATCTTACAAGAATAGTTACATCATGTGGAAGTTTCCCTTGATGTGATGTAATGACAAGATAAGATACTTGGGAATCTGAATGAAGCACAATGTTGAGCACACAGCTAAAAAGTGTAGGAAAAAAGTACTCAAAAGATTGTAAGTAAGTTAATACTATGGAAAATATTTAAGGACATTAACAATAATATAAATTATTAAGATGCTTTGGTCTTGCTGGTGCTTTACGTTGGTCAGGTTTATATTTATCAATCATCAAATGATCAGATATTGAAGAATATGAAAAGGGAAAGTAAGGAATTTTCCTTACAAAGGAATGGAGAGGTTTTGGACTTCCAGATTTGGAGGTATGCTATAAGGCTATACAGCTTAGATTAACATATTTAATTTAGGACTCAGAATATATGACCAAATGGAATGCTATGACAGACTTGGTGCCTAACAAGGCAACAATGGGATCACATGTGGGCATTTGGGCAGATTTTGGAATGGGATATAAGCAGCATTATGTACAGCCTTCTATACATAAAACTATTAAGTAAGTATTTACTTTAAAGTTATGCCTTGGAAAAATAGAAAACCATCACTTCATTAAATATATGCAATATATAGTAATAAGAAAGAAAGAGAAGAAAATGTATTGTGCTTTTGTAAAAGAAAGAACAAGAACCAATACTATGAGAGCAGATGATAAAAGGAGATGAGGCAATAAAATGATATGGAGCTACACAAACATCTGGGTTATTGAACTTAGATCATCTTGCATATATAGGTGTAATGTTAAAGTTGAAGGAAGATATGCAGAGGCTGGATAGTAAATTTGTTACACCAAAAATTTATATTTTGTAACTGAGGCCTGACAAACAGTGGCATACAGAAAAAGAGTAATAAGTAGAGGATATAAGGCAATGTTAGATTTGAGAAGACAATGCAATATAAATTTAAAAATAGCATAGAGTAAATGATAAAAAGGGGTGTTACAGATAATCGGTGGAGGAAAATGTCTTATCCTTAGATACGCATCAAAATTTAGAGCATTTGAATTTTTTTCATGGAAATATAACAGAATAAAGTTCTTGGGAGTATATATTTGTGGAACGTATTAATTGCTTCAGTACAAAAATTAGTTGAACAATATGCTAAGTCTTATACTTGGAATACAATTTAACCTCAGCACAGACATGTTCTTTTTGAGTTGGCATAAAGTAACATGGATTAAAGAGATGAAAGCATTGCTGTCTTTAGTACTGATAGTGGCTAATAAAGCCTAAACTAGAAAAAGGGAAAACAAAAGACAAACCATCAACAAAAGAGAGATTTAAAAAAAGATTGCTGAGATTAAAACGATGGGACTGAGAACTATTAGAGATCAGAAATAGAATTTCCCAGTTTAAAATGTCTGCATGTGATTCTGTCATTGAAAGTTGGCCTGAATGGGGGCATTGGCATAGAGCAAAGTGCCTAAGACATAGATTTATTTAATAAAGTAGAATGCAATACAAAATATAAAGTTGCTGGTCCAATTGTTAAGGTGTGTAATATAGAGAAGATAAAACATTATGGTCACTAGTTAATTCCTGATCTGAAATTATATTGCAACTATAACACATAACTTGTGCTTAAGTGTTTTTTGTTTAAGAAGCAACATTAAATCAGTCTGGAGATTGACTGGAAAGAATAATTGTTTGTAATATATGGATTCTGTTACCCTACTGGTGGATGAAGATTGAACTCTTGAGCTTCAATTGCCTAAGTTTTGACCTGCCTGCATGAAGAGTTCTTCCATAGAAAATCACTGTTTGGAAGTTCTGACAACAGTGATGCCCATTTTGGCAGAATTTCCCAATTTTTCAAGTTGGTATGACCATGGAGTTGATATATATAAGTTCAAGGGATGCAGGGAGCCTGACTCCACATAAAACACTTAAAAAGTGTTTTTTCAGCTGTTTTTTTTTTTCGGTAAATGCAGTTCAGGTTTTCTGATCCTTGATGAATTCATTTTCATCCACTCATATTGGAAGTTATGGATTCACATGCTTAACAATGTCAAGTTATTAAAAGTTAAATGCAAGTAATGATTGTCTCACATGGGTCTAGTTTATTAGTATTATATAAACATATTGTAGTATAAAATGCTTGTACCAGCAAATAGTACCTCAATAAAAAGTACTTCATGCATGAGGATCACACTATGTAAAAATGATAATGTGGTAATCAGTAAAATAATGCTCTTAAAAAATACTGTAAGTAAAGTACTTTTTCATTGCCTAATTATATTTTGTGTTAAGTATTTAAATATAGTAAAATGTACTGACTATTGCTCTTTAAGTTTTATCTGTGTGTAAGTTGGCTTGATTAATAATAGTAAGACAAGAAAATATATCTTTATATATAAGATTTTAGAAACACAATTATAGAAATGTATAATGTGATGAATTAAGTAACTGTTTCCTAAATGTTAGCTGAACAGCTAAACTGATTAGTGACAGTAAGCCAAGAATGGGAGGGAAAAGAGGGACAAACAAATAAAAGTTAGGAAGTATCAGTGAAGTTAAACAATGTTGTGATTTCTAGATGACAGAGGTAGGTTATAGGTGTGTGTGTGTGTGTGTGTGTGTGTGTGTGTGTGTGTGTGTGTGTGTGTGTGTGTGTGTGTGTGTGTGTGGAATAGCCTACAGAAATGTAAAAGTTAATTTCTTTTAAATAACTAAAACAATAGAGGATAGACTGAAGAATGTTGATTGTGTTGATAACTGCTTTTCTTGATTTTCTCAGGATAAGCATGCTAGTAATTGATAGCAAAGTGTAATATACAAGATGAAAGACAATTTACTCTATATTCTGAACACACCAGATTGGAGTCAGATTAAACTGCAAGAAAGGTAAAGTGGAACTTGACAGAGCTGAAGTGATGCACTTGAAATAAGGAGGATGGTGATTAAGAAATTATTGAGGGTGAACTCCAACTGATTTTCTTGATAGATAAGGACTGGTGTCAAGGGATTGGCCAAGTCGAGATACACTCTGTGCACTATGTGATCACCATCTATATCTTCTGTAACCCTTTTGGAAAGGTCTGCCAGATTAAATAAACAGGCTCTACCCTTCTAAAAGCCAAACAGTTTGGGGTCAAGTCTAAGAAGATTCTTGCTATCACAGTCTGTGAGATAAGTTGTAATACATTCCTTGGCTTTGCAGATGAGGCTTGTAAGGCTGATAGGTCTGAAATTACCTTGGTCAGTTGTGAGACCACCCTTATGTAGGGACATCACTATTGCTAAAGGCAGATCACAAGTAACAAAACCACTAGCTATTAAGTTAAACCATTTGAGGTGTGTGTCTGCCATGGCATGTTTTAACACTATAAATTAAGCAATCAGGTATATTGTCAAGACCCATGGATGAAGTATTTTTGGTCTTGATTAGCATTTTCAGTAAATGATCTTTAGAAATAACTGGAGGAGTAATGAATTCAGATAATTCAGGGCTTTGAACAGAGGTCTTGGGCGAATTTGGCACTAAATTTGTTTGCTAAGATATTGGCAGTAGCAGTTGGGTCAGAACAGGAGGCCCTTTGTTTTTTTAGTTTTCTAACATAGCTAAAAAAGGATTTATAATTATCCTTGCTTCATGAGCTCAGTTAATGGAGCTGATGTACTGCTTTTGATATTATCCTTGAGAAGATGGGTGTTAGATCTACCAAATAACTTAAGGAGTTTCTTTCTTTTGTTATATAGTTCATTTATCTTGGTGGACCAGCAGAGTGGATCATTTTTGAATTTCTCATAATACCTTGGTCTGGTGAGGACTGCTGTCTCTATACATTTTTCTAAATGGGTTCAAAATTCCTTAGTGATGCTTGATGCAGTTTTAAGGTTTGGGCAGGTACAGTTAAGTGAATTTTGATATTTTTCACATAATTAGTTGAGGTTGGCATGTTTGTAGTCCTTAAATTCAGTAGGATTTCTTATAGGAACTTGTGGGAGTTTAAAGAAGGCGACAAGTTTATGGTCAGATTTTACTGGGGAGGGAGATATCCAAGGAGTAGTGCAAGAGGCAGCCATATTTATAAGAAGTGAGTCAACAATGTTGTGTACTCTAGTATGTTTACTTATCAGCTGCTCAACAGAATTTTTGTTTATTATTATTTTTTGGTTTATATCCTACACTGGAGGTATAAGTGCCACAGTTAATTGAAGGGTAGTTCCAGTGACCCAAAATAAGGGGGGGAGGGTTGCTAACAGCAGATCATTTAGAGCACTGGTCATCACTAACATGGGTGACCGGTGTTCCACACTGGAGGTCAACCCCTCGCTGGTTAGATCTGACCATAAACTAATCACTTTTGATATCCACATTCCACCCCCACCCCCGGTCAAAGAAACCACTGTGAAAAACTTTTCAAAAGCAAACTTCACGTTACTTGAGACCGAGGTGGAAAGTTTCAAAGCCCCCATGCCAAAGGATAATGCTGCCTAAGCTGCAAAATCCTTTACTAATGCACTCTTCAAGCACCTACAAGAATGCATGGATCATGCTATTCCAAGCAAAACCAAGACTCACTCCTCCAAGAAAAGGAAACCAGTCTGATGGACCCCTGCCATAAACAAACTATACAATAGAAGGAGGAAACTAGTACAGAAAAGAGTAAAATCCCTGATCAGTATCAGCAAGAAACTGCAATCCCTCATAAAATCATCCAAGGCTAGCTTCGAAAGAAAAATTGCCAAGGGCTCCAAAGATAACCATAAGGCATTCTTTAGCTATGTCAAGAATCTAAGTGGCAATTCTCAGATCTGCTCGGAGTTAGTGCAGAATAGCACAAAATACACTGAACCAGCCAATATTGCCAACATCCTGGCAGACAGGTTCAGTGCAAACTTCACCCCCCCTCACCCCCAAAAGGGCCCATAACTATACCAGAAGAATGTAGTGCCCCTGAAGTCACAGACACTCAGGTTAAAACAGCTCTCTCTAAAGCCAAAAACACAGCATCAATGGAACCGGACAGTGTCCCAGACTGTGTCCTACACAAGCTCAAAGGTGAACTAACACCTCACCTAAACACACTGTTCAAACTCAGCCTCTCCACAGGCAACGTGCCCATAGAGTGGCGCACAGCAACAGTTATTCCGCTCTACAAAGGTGGAGCCACAACAGACCCCGGAAACTATCGCCTATAAGCCTGACTTGCTTGGTCTGCAAGGCTATGGAGCGCATCATCATGGATCTCATTAACAGAGACATTAGGAACCTCCAAACACTGGACCCTACCCAGTTCGGCTTTGTTAAGGGCATATCATGCCTCCTAAACCTGGTGGACGTCTTTGAGACAGTTATCAAGGCTATAGATGAGGGAAAGATGGTCCACACAGCCTACCTAGACCTCACAAATGCCTTCATCACCATTCCCCATTCTGGTATTATAGACAAGCTCACCAGCCTGAACATAAACCCCTGCTTCACGAGATGGGTTGCCAACTGGCTCACGGACAGTACCCACATGGTAAGAGCTAGGTCTGACTCTAAACCGGTTACAAGTGGCGTTCCCCAGGGCTCAGTCCTAGGACCCCTTCTGTTCGGCATATACTTCTCAGAGGTACAGGCAAGCACAGGAGGTCTATGGCTGACCAAGTTTGCAGACGACTGCAAACTAGGGGCTATAATTGTCTCTCCGGCTGACACAGACATCCTCCAAAAGGGTCTCACTGAGACAGATACCTGGTGTCAAAACCATGGCCTCAAGCTAAATGCCAAAAAGCTCATAGTCATCCCCTTTGGAAAAAACAAAGTACCCACAAACATAGGTGGTAGCCCCCTAAATACGGAAGAAGTAATAAGGGATCTGGGGACCCAAGTAGATAGTAATCTCTCCTTTGATAATCACATTGCTAAAGTGGTTAGAAAATCCTTCTATGTGGCCCACCTAATCAGAAAAAGGTTTGCATCCAGATCAAAAGAGGTCATTGTGCTCCTCTGCGCATCACTCATCAGACCCATCATAGAGTACAACACCTCATTTGGGATGTACCTTACAAGACACCTGCAACAGCTGGAAAGACCACAGAAGTACCTCACCAAGAGGATCACTGGCCTCAAACAGATGCCCTATGCAGCTCGACTGAAGAAACTCCAGCTATACTCGGTTGCATGCCGCCTACTCGGAGGTGATCTCTGCCTGACATACAAGGCCATGTCCAACCCAGAATTGATGGACATGCTCCATATAAAGAAATCCATATCCCCTTGAGCCACACACACTCTATGGATCTAAACCTCACCGCAACAATAAATAAGACGTGCTGGAGGGATAGATTCATGTCCCAGAGACTTCCCATGCTCTGGAACAAGATTCCAGTCTACATTAGGCAGCGCTCCTCTCTAACACTCTTCAAGAGAAACCTCTGGATGGGAAATAGAAAGTTTACCCCGGGTTCACTTCAATGGCTCTGCTGGACAGAGGCACAGGGAACTAATCTAAGGGGGCGGCGAAAGCCAACACAATTCCGGCTAGGCTTATAAATGCCTTTGGGCAGAAAGCCTAGTACCTACCTATGAACCTATGAACTGAAGAATCCTAGTTGGTCATCAGGTGACAAAGAAGGTGTTCTGTAACAAGCTATTATTTGACAATCCCACCTAGAGTGATCTGTAATTCAATGAGTGCAGTTTGTGAGTCAACAAACAAGTCGACTATTTGCGCTCTATCACTTACAGTCATTCATTCATTCATTCATATCTAATAGCTTCCGTGAAATGCACTTTTTTCTTGCTAATGTAATAAAAAAAGGTTTATCTTTCATATTGTCAATTAGTATCGCTTCATACACCCATTGTTCTTTCTTAACATTTACTTTATTTAGTTTATCTAAGTTACTGACTTCCCTTTTATATAACACCATTCTTGCATCTTTATCCTTCTTAAATAGTGTTTTTTTTTTTTATATATATATATTAACATCTGCTTGGGTTGGCAGTAGCTCTGATGGATGTAAAAGATCCCACAGGCCCCAGTCAAAAAGTAGAGGAAGTTCCCAATGCCATGGCCAAATTGTCCCCTAGTAGTATAAATATCGCCTCGAGTCCCCCTGAAAACAGACTACAAGCCTAATGGGACTAATCTAGTCAACAAAGGATAAAAACATAAAGCAAAATAAAAACATACCAATAACATTACATTATTATTACTTAGCATAGTACAATTTGAATGTCTATACCCAAGTTCCTTCTAGATGTTCATCATCTCACATTGCTGCAGTCCTTACATATGGGTAGTCCGCTGTCCTCGGTCGGCCCGAATATCAAAGTATTAGGCTGACGTCGGTCAAGGCGCTTAAGACTGACATCAGGACGTCAGGGTACAAATGCGCATGACCGACGTCATATCCTCAGTCTTTTTTGCCGCATGGTCCGATGCAGAAGCAGCGTTGCAAGTGCCGTTCGGCGTTCTGAAATTTTTCGAGTTCGGAGTTTCAGACCGAATCAAAGTTGGCTAAGTACCCCGTTGGGGAATATTTTAGTTTTTTCTTGCCTCAGTGGTTTACCGGATGTCAGAAAAAGTGAATAACTGTATTTCTTGTGGGAAACAGATACCGCATAGGGATTATCATTCTTTGTGTATTCCTTGTTTGGGGCCTGAGCACGACGTTGTTGGGTGTCGCTTTTGTGCTAGGTTCAATAAGCACACTATTAAGCGAAGGTTAGATTGTGCTAGGCTGGTCTTCGGGAAGCGGTGCAATTATAATATGCCGTCGGATTCTCCGGCGCCCGCTTCTTCGAAGAAGCGCAAAGACAAAGCAGTTAAACCCTGGCAAGATGAGTCGTCTGTTCCGGACGTCGGTTCTTTAGAGGCGTCAGTGGAACCGGTGGTTCCGACGGAGGCTTCTCTGGAGTCCCAGGGGGAGACTTTGATATTGCAGGATGTGGCCTCTCAGGAGGCAGGTCAGGCTGAAGGGGCTTCTCAGGTTACTGTACTCCCCTCCCTTCCTAGGGTGGTTAGGCCCTCTCCTTCTGTTTCCAAGGCTTCTCCCAGAGGCAGGCCAGGTTTAGCTTCTGTTGGTGTCACTCCTAGTTCAGCAGGGTCTGTGCCCAAGAAGCACATGCTTAAAATGGCAGAAGATTTGATTACTTTGATTAGAGGTTCTTTGCCCCCTCCTGATAAGAGACCTAGGGTGGAGCCAGAGTTGGGGAGTTTTGAGCAGGCTTCGGATGTTTCAGAGTCTTCGGCTGAAGACTTGCAGGAGTACTCTCCTTATTCTGATTCTGATGTAGATGATTCGACTCCTTCTGCTTCTCCTCCAGAGGATTTTTCTTTTCAGAGACTCTTCATTCCATGAGGGAACATTTTAAGTGGGAAGGTCAGGACTTCTCTGATTCCAGGAAAAGGCTTAGGGAATTTTTGCTTTTACCCCAGCATAGGCCCTTGGCTATACCCCTGTTCTGGATGTTGTGGAAGATGTGTTTGCAGAGGCTTCACTTAATCCTGATTCTTTGCCTCCTGCTCCTGTTAAACCGGATAGGTATTACAGGGTGCCTGAGGCTCATAAATATCTTTATAAGAGTCCTAGGGCGGACCCAGAAACTGTTAGTCAGGGACCTAAGGGTGTCAAGGCCTCTGTTGTAAAAATCCGGTTCCTCCAGATAAAGAGACCAGAGCTTTGGATAGATGGGGAAAGAAAGTCTATACATCTTCTACCTTAGCTATGAGGGCTTTGAATTGCCAGTTTCATATGTTGAAATATCAAAACTATCTTCTTTCTCAATTGAAGTCTAAGGTGGATGCTCTGGCGGAAGGCATTGAGTGTAAAGAATTACAAGATTTGGTGCATGTCTCTGAACAGGTGGGTAAGCATTCTTTACAATGTGGTTTTGATGCTGTACAGGCCTCGTCTAGGGTGGCTGCCACTGGTTCAGTTCTTCGCAGGCACGCCTGGCTGAGGGATCAGAATTTATCTGACCATGTTAAGACAAGGATTTTGGATGCTCCTTTACAGTCTGATGTGTTGTTTGGTTCACCTGTGGAGTCGGTCTTGAAGAAAATGGAAGACAAGGCTAAGTCTATGCAGGCTGTTAAAGATTTTTTGCAAGTTCAGCCTCCGAAGTTTAGCAGGAATTGGCCTGCTAAGGGGTGGATGTATCCTTCTTATGATTCTCAGTCTAGGGGTAGATCTAGACGTGGTAGGGGCAGAGCTCAGAGTTCTTTCAGACCTAGAACAGGGAGTTCACCTGCACAATCTTCGGGTGAGGGCAGGGGCCAGTCCTTTCGTAAACAGGCCCAATGACCTACCTTTTCAGCTGCCAGATCCTTCTTGCCTGGCAGCACCTTTGGGAGGAAGGTTGGCACTCTTCAAGGAAAATTGGAATTTGATTACCCAAGACAGATGGGTATTGGATATCATACACCAAGGTTACAAGTTTTATTTCCATACCTTGCCTCCTTTCAAAGGCATGCCGGACGTTCCTCCTCAGCAAAGACTAGAGGCTCACAAACAAATTTCTCTGCTACTTCAAATAGGGGCCATACAACCGGTCCCTCTGCCAGAAGTGGGCCTAGGATTTTATTCTCGCCTGTTCCTAGTACCAAAGAAAGGGAACACGTGGAGACCAATTTTGGATTTATCTATCCTCAACACATATCTGGACATTCCCAAGTTCAAAATGTTGACGTTACAACAGCTTTTACCTCTGCTGGGCAAAGATCACTGGATGGTGACTCTGGATCTCAAGGAGGCTTACCTTCATGTTCCTATCAGGCTCAGTTGCAGGAAGTATCTGCGTTTTCGGGTTGGGACTTCTCATTATCAGTTCTCTGCATTGCCCTTTGGCTTATCTACTGCACCCAGAGTGTTCACGAAGGTTCTGGCTCCAGTGATAGCTTTCTTCAGGCTAAGAGGAATACAAATCTATCCTTATTTGGACGATTGCCTGATTCTGGCCCAAGGAAAGGACGAACTTCTTCATCATTTACAGTATGTGATAGCAGTGTTAAGATGCCTGGGGTATTCTGTGAACGAAATAAAGTCCAGTCTAGTACCCTCTCAGGACATGTGCTTTCTGGGTGTGAGACTGAATACAGCATCCCAGATGGCCTTTTGACCCCGGACAAACAAAAGAATCTTTCTCTTTACTTCCATCAATTGTCTCGTCAGTCCAGGCTGACTGCAAGGACAGTCCTTCAAGCCTTGGGGTTCATGGCATCTTGTATTCTGGTACTTCCCAATGCCAAACTGCATATGAGGAAGCTACAATGGTATCTCAAAATGTATGGACACAGCACTGCCAAGATATGGACACTGTCATTCAGATAATACCTTGCATTCAAAAGGAATTTTTGTGGTGGGCTCAGGAATGTCACCTAAACAAGGGACTCTCTGTGACCCGGCCAGAGGCGAGTCAGATTCTAACGACAGATGCCTCAGACAAAGCTTGGGAGCTCATCTGAATGGAAAATGGGTACAAGACACGTGGCCTGCCAGACTTCAACATCTACATATCAACTTGAAGGAGATGTTAGCAGTCCAGTTTGCATTAATAGCTTTCAAGGATTTACTTCTTCCAGGGCAGGTGTTGGTTCTAACAGACAACACAACTGTCATGTGGTACATCAACAAGCAAGGGGAACGATTCTTATCCTCTATGCAGACAAGCAATGATTTTGTGGGAGACTGCTCTCAGTTTACAGCTAAATCTTCAGGCAAGGTTTCTGCCAGGAGCACAGAACTCCTTAGCAGATGTGTTGAGCAGACAAATTATGGATCCCCACGAGTGGAAATTGGATCCTCATGTATTTCAGAAATTGACAGTGTTATGGGGAACTCCAGACATAGATCTGTTCGCTTCTCCACTAAACTACCAGCTGCCAAAGTTTTGCACAAAAAGGTTTCATCCCACAGCCTGGAAAGTGGATGCTCTTTCATTCAATTGGAGCAATCTTCATGTGTATGCCTTTCCACCTCTGCCTCTCCTCCCAAAGGTACTCCTGAAGGTCAGACAGGACAAGCCAAACATTATTTTAATAGCTCCAGATTGGCCTCGACAGCACTGGTATCCATTACTGAGAAGTCTGGTACGGGAGCCTCCATGGCCTTTGCCTTCGATTCCTCACCTGCTGTCTCAGGAGAACAGTCATTTACTCAATGTCAAACTTCACTCTCTACATCTAACAGCCTGGCATATTCTGTTTTAAACCCTGGAGGGTCTCAGCTTCCACAACAAGTTTTGAAGGTTATTTTGGAGGCCAGAAGGCCTAGTACAAGGAAAGTGTACGCAGATAAATGGAGGAGATTTTTATTTTGGAGTACAGCAAAGGACTTTGATGTTTCTAAGCCTAATTTAAGTGTGGCTCTTCAATACCTTACTGAGTTACTGGATAAAGGTTTGTCCTTCTCCTCTATTAAGGTTCATGCTGCAGCAATTTCTGCTCACTATGACTGTGACCCACCATTGTTTTCTCATCCTTTGTTTAAGCAATTCCTTAGAGGGGCAAAGAATATAAGACCCCCACGAGAGCTCCTACTCCTGCTTGGGATCTCAATTTTGTGTTGGAGAAACTCACTCTACAACCTTTTGAGCCTGCAGCTACTGCCGAGTTGAAATATTTATCATGGAAGACTGCTTTTTTGTTGGCCATTACCTCTGCGAGAAGGGTTTCTGAATTACAGGCCCTTATGGCGGTTGAGCCTTTCTTAATTTTCCATAAGGATAGGGTATCTTTGCGTACTAATCCTTCCTTTATGCCTAAAGTGGTTTCTAGTGTGGCTTTAAACCAAGCTATTCATTTGCCTACTTTTTATGCAAACCCCCCAAAATAAAGGGGAAAAGATTTTACACACTTTGGATATACACAGGCAGTTGCGATATTATTTGAGCAGAACTAAAGGGTTCAGGCAGTCTCAGCAGTTATTTGTTTCATTTGCTTTGGGTTCTCAGGGCAAACCTGTTTCAAAACAAACTATTTCTAAGTGGATTGGGTTTTGTATTGCTTTCTGTTATTCCCATCATGGTAAGGAGATTCCAGCTGGGATTAGGCCTCATTCCACTAGGGCTACTGCCACTTCTACAGCTTTTTTAAGGGGGGTGGCTACTAAAGATATTTTGGAGGCAGCTACTTGGAGTTCAGTGCATACTTTCTCTAAGCATTACCACCTTCCACTTTAATCTAAATCTAGGGCTTGTTTTGCCACTGCAATTTTACAGGGCATTTTGGCAGCTCCTAATGCTTTATAATTTTGCCATCCCCCCTTACCTCTGCTTTGGGATTCTACCCATATGTAAGGACTGCAGCAATGTGAGATGAAGAACATAGTACAGTTTTGTACCTACCATAAATGTAGATGTTCGAAGATCCACATTGCTGCAGTCCAATTTACCCTCCCTCCTTCCCCTCTGTAGTTAGAGGCGGTTGTGTGGTTTGGGTTGTGAATATTGTAAATATTGTAAATATGATTAGTGCAGGGGTGGTTGGTTGTTTTTTGGCCTTTCTTTTTAGGGTCTTCTGACATCTGGGGCAAGAAAAGACTGAGGATATGACGTCGGTCATGCGCATTTGTACCCTGACATCCTGATGTCAGTCTTAAGCGCCTTGACTGACGTCAGCCTAATACTTTGATATTCGGGCCTACCGAGGACAGCGGACTACCCATATGTAAGGACTGCAGCAATGTGGATCTTCAAACATCTACATTTATGGTAGGTACAAAACTGTACTTTTTGAAGGTCAGACTCTTACATTTTCTGCACATGCTTGATTTTCAAACAAGATTCTAGGGTATTCTTCTTAAATATCTACTGGACTATTTATAGTCAGTCCCTAAATTCCCCTAAAGTTAACAAGCAATGAGTTGGAGTAAAATGTCAACTTCTCTTTTTTATGACCAACTGATCACTACCTATTATTGGAGGCAAGCATTTGTATCCATTCTGTTTTTCCCACCTATGGATATATAAAATGCCAAATATTTTTTTCTTCCCTGTTCAGGCTTGTAATAATTTATTTCTAGTTAGTTTGCCTGCAAAAAATAAATAAGAGTTGTCTTCAAAGAACTAGGTCTATGATTAAGTTTCCCATTAGTATACCTGTATTTGAATTAACTGAGAAAATAAAGTGCAGTATTTCTTCTAATTTGCTTGTCTTTTTTCCTGCCAATATGATTCCTTCCTCTTATAAAAAATAATGTTGGTAGCCTTCAAAACTACATGTCTAGTCATTATCCTTAAACCATGGGCCCGATTCCAGGATGCCTGCTCTCAGTATGTGACTTCAATGTAAGGCCTATCTATGAAGTAGGTTTACACTGGGCCAGATTACAAAAGACTTGCTCTCAGTGTAAGTGACTTACTCAGGTGTATTACACTGACAGTAAGTCATCTGGAATTTGGCCCCATGTTTCAGTTACTACCACAATGTCAATAACATGTGATTTTAATAATTCCCTAACCAAAGAAAATATCTTATCAATGCAGTGGGTATTGACACTTAGTTTATCCAGAACTGGGTTTGGTCTGAGTCATTCTGACAGAAACTTGACAAGAAATCTTTTGCGAATATTATTTTACATGCCTTTGTAAATTTATTTTATCTCTAGCCAGCAAGTAACTGATATGATCCAAACTTGAATACTGTAAGAAATCCCATCCCCTTATGGTTAAATATCATTCATATTCTCCAGTTTTCTAGATCGTATGCTAAACCTCTTTTTAAAATACAAAATGCACATGGTTTACCCCTTTTTGTATATAAACTGCAATAACTGAATACATTTCCATGTCTATGCTATAGAAGTTATCTGCTCAGATTAGTATAGCCTATGTGCACTATAATGTCTAAGTAGTTGTACCTACACAAAAGTTTAACAATTGTGTCTCTAATATCACAGACCTTAATACCAGGTAGACAAGTAATTGTTATTGTCTTTACAGGTGCATGTGTTTGTTCCACTTATTAATGAATTACCTATAATCAAGACATCCCGACACTGTTTAGAGCTACGTATTTTGTAAATTGCTATAGATGAATGTACAACAGTTTTGTTTTATATTTCTATCTTCAAGAACACTCTTACAAATTCTGTTTCTTTTATTTTCTGTGGATCTAATCCTGTTTTTCTTATTATTCTCATTGTTTTTACAACAAACCTCACACCTCCAACACTGTTTCTGAATTTACTTGTAATTTTGATGTAAAGATACCTCAATAACTTAGGCTGTTAAGTTGTCTATCTCGCCTTCGTTCTTGCTGGTTGGGATCGGAGCCGATCCTCGGCTCCGACTCGGCCGTCTTCTATAGCTTGAGAGCTGTTTACCGGCTCAAGGCTACCCCTTATCCCATGATGCCTAGCGATAGCTACCCAGATCTCGTTTGCCGCTTCAGCTGTGAGGTGTTGTTTTTCTGGCTCAGGCTCGTATAAAGTTTTTTCATAGAACTTTCTTACTCTAGAAATATATTTTTTCAGGGTTTATTGTTAACTTTTAGTCTTGTTTTTTGTGTTAGCTAGTGTTTAATTGTAGCATTCCTTCCCTTCCTTGTAGAACTCATTTAACTTAGAGAGTTCTCCCCCTCCCCCCTCCCCATATCCTCTTCTTGTCAGGTTAGCCGTTTAGGTTAGAGGCTTTCCTTCTACCTTTATTTCATAGGCTAGCCATTTAAGTTAGAGGCTTTCCTATCTAAAAAAAAAAACAAACAAAAAATAAAACCTTTAGCTTTAGTCTGGTAGTATAGAGTGTTTTTTGTGTAGACTGCATATTGCTTTGATAGCTATTGTTGTATTTGTGGTTTCCTTTTTTTCAGGATGTCAAAGGAATCCAAAGTGTCTGGATTCAAGAAGTGTGACTCATGCTGTCAGAAAATGTCTTTGACAGATGGGCACATTTCTTGCGTCTATTGTTTAGGCGCCGTGCACCTGCAGGAGTCTTGTTCTATCTGCCATGCATTTAGCCCAAGAGTCCTGCAGGAGCATACGAATAAGCTTATTCTTAGGGGTCTTTTAAAGCCCTAGGATTCACCGGCCAAGACCTCTCACCTTGTGAAATCCCCTAAATCTACCAAGCCGTCGGCTCCAAGTTCGGAGCCGTCCTTGGTTCAGACTCTACCTTCTACTTCGGTTCCGGCTGGCACCGATAAGACTATCTCCCCATCGGCTCCATCAGAAACTTTGGAGCCACAAGAGGCTGAGGTCCCCTTCATTGGAATTGATACATTTGGCCCCTCGGTCTCCCCTGCTTCAGAGCGAGCACAGTCACAGATCTTCTCACTCCTCTCGATCCTCTAGGCTGTCGGATCACAATGTGGAGAGAGTGGTCAGTAGGTTGCTAAAGTCGCAGGCACTTGCCAAGATGTTGTCCAGCCCTCCTCAACAGGTGTCGGCTTCGTCCACTTCTATCGATGTTCCTCCACTGACTCCATTGAGTTTGGAGCCGGAGTTCGTTGGGGTTCGAGTAGTGGAACCATCGGCTCCGATAACTCTATCTCCTTCGGTTCTGTCGTCGGCTCCAATCCCCTCAATGGTGCCGTCCGTCGAGAGATCTGGGCACCGGGGCTCCCTCATCGGCTCCGAGGGGGCGAGTGGCATCGGATCCTTGTCCAAAACCATTCTCCATCTGGGAGCTTCGGCTCAGGTGAGCTCGGATCCTACATCGGCCTCGGAGCCGTCTCCCTCGGTGCGGAGAAGGATTCTGATTTCCTCAGAACCGGAGCCTTCTCTGCATTGTGGCAGGGACGCCTTCGATGTCATGAGGAGTGTGCTGGCCACTGAGTCAGCTCCACTATTGGCCCCACCGGCTCCGTCCCCTGTAGTGCCTGTGCCAACCTCTACTCCTCCTCCAGACCCCAAGCGTGGGGAACCGGCACTCCAGGGCACCCCATTGGGTGTTACCTCTTCTTCTGAGGCCTCCCCTGACCATTCAGAGGAGCCCCCTCATAAGAAGAAGTGCAAGAGGAAGCACATTGACTCCCCTGAGTCTGTCACTTCCGATACAGACTTAGATGAATGGGAAGGGTCCTCGAGATCCCCCTCTGAAGATGTTTCCTTCTCGGACATCCTAGAAATGCTTAAGCAGAGCTCCATTTAGAGCTAAAAAGCCCTACATTACTCCATGTTGTCAAAACATAATAAACATTAAAAAGAAGAAAGATAAAATAAACATACATATATATATATATATATATATATATATATAAACATATTACTAAAAAATCCCAATAAATACATAAATGTATATAAATATATATAAATATTGATTCCCCCAGGATTGAATGATGCTGTGTCCTTTAAAAGTATTTTGAAATTGAAGGCTTTGACAAGATGACACATTTATGTATTTATTGGGATTTTTTTAGTAATATGTTTATATATATATGTTTGTTTATCTTTCTTCTTTTTAATGTTTGTTATTATGTTTTGACAACATGGAATAATGTAGGGCTTTTTAGCTCTTTAAATGGAGGCTTGGCACTTAATTGTAATGTGATGTCATAATTTATCAACTTATTTAAGTCATGTATTTTTGTAGTTTTAATTGTCTGAATAAGTTTGCTAAATCAGTAAACGAAAGCACTAACCTTATTATTGGATTCAGTGTGGTTTATTCCTTTTTTCACCAAAAAAGAGTTAGCAGAGACCTCTTCATCTGTCCATCCTCCTAACAAGGAGTCTAGGACCATGGACAGATACGGGAAGCGAATGTACGCTTCAGCGACCTTTTCTATGAGGTCACTGAACTACTTATGCCATTTTACCCGGCTTCAGAGGAATCTCCTTAAAGAGCTCAGAGATACCCTTCAAGATCCATCAGCTGAGGGGGCTCAGGCTAAAGTAGCTTCCCAGCTGGCGATGCTTAATTCTGTAGTCAATTCCTCCATGAGGCTCATTTCCTATGCACTCGATGGTGTGAGTAGATCCACAGGTACGGGTGTGGCCCTCAAGAGGCATGCATGGATGCGGCTGTGTAATTTTGCGGAACTCTTTTGAGCGTCATTCACCAACACCCCCTTTGATAGTTCCTTTCTTTTTGGACCACAGGTGAAAGACACTTTGACTAGGTGTGAGCAAGAAGGCAAGACTTTCTGCCGTGGGAGTCCATTTTTCCACTCCTTCTAGACCATACCCCAAGGGTCAGAAGAGTGGCAAAATGTGGTTCCGGAAATCCCAGGGAGCCTCGCCTGACACACGTAGCGATTATTCCTCCAGGGACAGAGGGGGAAACAATTACAACAGACGCCGCCCTCGTGGCAGAGGGGGTCCGCAGAACCAGGGCAACAGAGAATCTTTCTCTGATAAGCCCTTTCAGCATCCCTGAAGGGTTGCCCAGCTGCCCGCCTCTGGAGGCAGTCGGGGGAAGACTTTCACTGTACCCAAAAGCCTGGCAAAATTTAATGCAAGACAGATGGGTATGGTCCATTATATCCGGAGGTTACAAAATTCCCTTCTGTCAACCCCCCCCCCCCCTCCTTACTGTCAAGGAAATCCCTTCCAGATGTTCCACCCAATCTGAGGGACCAAGCAGTAATAGAAGTTTCAAAACTGCTAGAAAAAAGAGTGATCCAGGAAGTCCCGGCAGACCAGCACGGATCTGGAACTTACTCAAGGTTCTTTTTGGTACCAAAAAAGATAGGGGACTGGAGACCGATTCTGGATCTCAGCAGACTAAACAGGTCTGTTCAAAGAGCAAAGTTTCAGATGGTCACACTACAGTCCATTCTACCCTTTCTGGGTCAGGACAATTGGATGTGCTCGATAGATCTTCAGGACACGTACTACCATATCAAAATGGACAGGCGCTCCAGAAGATTTCTTCGCTTCTGGCTGGGAGCCAGTCATTACCAGTTCAGAGCTCTGCCCTTTGGTCTCACCACAGCCCCCAGGGTGTTCACCAAATGTATGGCAGTGGTCAGGGCTCACCTGAGACGTCGAGGATTCCAGGTGTTTCCATATCTAGACGACTGGCTCCTCACTGCTACTAGCAGGCATCAACTTCTGCAAGCCAGGGACTACACAATCACAATCTGCTCCCAGCTAGGCATTACAATAAACTTAGAAAAATCTGCCTTGTTGCCCTGTCAGTCTATCACCTATATAGGAGCAGACTTAGACACAAGGAACATGTCCGCAAGGCTACCGCCAGAAAGGGTGTCTACAATTCGCCAGCAAGTACAAATTCTAATGCAGAGCAAAAGAATCCAAGTAAGGTTCTTCCTTCAAACTCTGGGTTCCGTGGCAGCAGCAATTCTTGTAATCCTACTGGCCCGCTTTAACATGAGGATCCTTCAGTGGCTTCTGTTCGCACAGTGGTCTTTCCAACAGCTGCCCATGTCTCACATGATCATGATTACAGAAGCATGCAAAAGGCACCTTTCCTGGTGGATGGTCTCCCCACTAGTGACTCAGGGCAGACCCTTCATTCAGCCCCCTCCGGTTGCCACAGTGACCACAGATGCCTCCCTGATAGGGTGGGGGGGCATTATCAGGGCTGGACAGTCCAAGGCACTTGGCAGCCTCACAAGTACCATCTGCACATAAACGTCCTAGAAATGAGAGCCGTGCTCCTAGCGTTGCAAGCCCTTCAGGACTCTCTTCCTTCTGGGACCATTGCAATTCAAACGGACAACATGTCAGTGGTGTGGTACATCAACAAGCAGGGCGGAACCAAGTCCTACCCCCTGTGTCGAGAAGCACTCAGACTCTGGCAGTGGGCGATTTCCTCCCAACGTTTTCTGATTGCGACGCACATCCCTGGGAGGTCCAACGTCATAGAGGACAGGCTCAGCAGAGCTATCCTCATGCCTCACGAGTGGTCTCTGAATCAGGAAGTTGCGGATCTTATCTTCCGCAAATGGGGACAGCCTTGCTGCGATCTTTTTGCCACCCCCTTCAACAGCAAATGCAGCAACTACTTCTCCCTTCTTCCGCTTCCAGGTCACTCACCCAGAGACGCTCTAGTCCACGATTGGCCTCAGGGACTTCTTTATGCCTTTCCTCTGTTTCCCCTGATTCCAAAACTCATACAGAAAGCAATATCGTTGGGTTTCAAAATGATCCTCATTGCCCCCTACTGGCCTCGACAGATATGGTTCCCATTCCTGCACCATTACCTTCTCGATCAGCCCTGGACTTTGGATCCGATTCCAGACCTACTGAGTCATCAATCAGGCGGGTTGCATCAATCCCTCCAAACTCTCCAGCTCACAGCTTGGTTGCTCCACTTCCAACCTTAGCCAGGCTTCCCAACATTTCCCCGGCTGTACGTGAGATTATTGTCTCATCTTACAAGTCCACAACCAGAAAAACTTATGCTAGTAAATGGAAATGTTTTTCTTGTTGGGCAGAGGCTAGGAACGTAGATCCCTTTTCAGCCCTAGTCCACGAAATTCTGGAATTCCTAGCACAACTTTTTCATTCCGGGTCCGCTTCTGCTACAATTAGGGTTCAATTAGCGGCCATTTCTAACTTTCATGTTGGTTTGTCAAATTCAAACATTATGTCTCATAAGCTCTGTAAAGCCTTTTTGAGAGGGACCACTCTCCTTAGGCCTCCAGTGAGAGATCCCCCTCCTCCTTAGGACCCTAACTCTGCCCCCTTTTGAACCAGCAGCGTCCAGCTCCATTAAATTTCTATCTTGGAAGACACTCTTTCTGGTAGCTATTAATTCAGCCAGATGCGTCTCTGAACTTCAGGCGCTATGTGTTCGTCCTCCATACTTGGTTTTTCATAAGGACAAGGTTGCTCTGAGGACTAAGCCTTCGTTTCTTCCGAAAGTCTGCTCATAATTTAATTTAAACCAATCTATAGACCTTCCCGTGTTTTTCCCTAACCACACCAACAAAGCAGAGTACAAATTACACCAACTGGACGTTCATAGACAATTGCGTTTTTATCTGTACAGGACTAAGGAAATAAGGCAGTCGGACCAACTGTTCCTTTTCTATGCTCTAGGCAAACAAGGTCTCCCAGTTTCCAAGGTGACCTTATCCAGGTGGTTGTCTCACACTATTACTTTCATTTATCAATTAAGGAACAAAGAGTTACCTATCAAACTGAAAGGTCATTCTACTAGGGCCTTGGCCACCTCTGTAGCCTTCCAATCTAGGTTGCCCATGGATTCTATCTGTGCAGCTGCTATGTGGGCAAATCCTCATACCTTTATTTCTCATTACAAGCTAGATATGGTCTCCAGGAGCAGAGCTGACTTTGGTTCCACTGTTCTGAAGAGTCTGTTCCAATGAGCCGCCCAGGATTGTAGGTGCTAGGGAAGCTGTCCCAACCAGCAAGAACGAAGGCGAGATAGACAACTTAACATAAAGAAGTTATGTACCTACCATAACATTCCATGTTAGTTGTCTTCATCTTGCCTTCTTTCTTGCGTCCCACCCTCCGTCCTCCTGTCCTATTGGACCAAGAGGAGTTCTGGTTTCACTGGCTAAGTGTACTCTGGTTTGTTTCCTCTACTGACTTAGAGAGTATGACAGGTATACCCAATCTGTTTGTATGGACAGGTCCATTCTCTGGCTATGTCTGGGGTTAGCTATTTCAAACGAGATCTGGGTAGCTATCGCTAGGCATCATGGGATAAGGGGTAGCCTCGAGCCAGTAAACAGCTCTCGAGCTATAGAAGATGGCCAAGTCAGAGCCGAGGATCGGCTCCGATCCCAACCAGCAAGAAAGAAGGCGAGATGAAGACAACTAACATGGAACGTTATGGTAGGTTTATAACTTCTTTTTTCTTATCTCCACATGCATGGGGGAATCTCTCTCCTGACTCTGTCTGCCATTTGGATTCAGATCATCTAGGTAGGCCTGGATATAATCTGTCAGTTCTTATGAACTCAGATTACCCTTGATCACAGCCATTGATTTGACCATAATACTATAAGTGACTTATCTGGAGACTACAGTATCTACATCCCCATATGTCCTTCCTACTCTTAGTCTGAAGCCTAGTAAGACGTATGATATCTATCATGTATGGTTGCTGTACAGGTGACCCAATATCATTTAGCAGCTCAGGCTTCTGTATGAGCTCCCTAAGGAGGATAGCAGTAAGCAGATTGTGCTGGTTTGCCCATCTTGGGAGCAGGAAGGCAACTCTGGTGTACCAGATGGGTGACACCTAGCAGGAGCACTAGGTATTGTATCCATGAAGCATGACCTAGAGAGCATGAGCTGCCATTTTGTGCAGATGCATAGATAGGATTCAGAGTACAGAAACATGTTCCTCATGGTGGTAGCATACACTGGAGTTTGGGAAGCTGCCAGGAAAAGACCCTCTTCCAGTACAGGATAGGTCACCCCGAAGGATCACCAAGCTGGCCTGCTCCCTACCACCTAACACTCAACACGGTGTTTGTAGATGGGCTCAAGAACAAATATGACAGCCTCCTTCCCAGTCTGCGAAAGCTTGGCTCCTACTCCTTTGGAATGTATGGGACAGCTGGGACATACTCCCTCCCAGTCTGCGAAAGCTTGGCTCCTACTCCTTTAGAATGTATGGGACAGCTGGGACATCCTCCCTCCCAGTCTGCGAAAGCTTGGCTCCTACTCCTTTGAAATGTATGGGACAGCTAAGTGCAGGTAAAGGAGGCATTGTGCGACATGCTGCTGGGAAACAAACAAATATGTATCATGTAACGCAGACATTTTGTACTTGTTTGTGAAAAACAATCCCTTTTATTTCTTTTACTCGTTACCTTGTTGTTTAAAAGCCTCCAGAGAAAGAAAACTTCAGATGTATCTTAGTACTTCTAAAATGAGAAAAACTTGTAATCTGCAATCAGTGATATAATTTCAGCTATAGACAGCAATTGCAGGTTGCAGCTGCAACACTGAATGAAGCGAAAAATAGATACAAATATACTAAGTGAAAGGCCAAATACTAGTGTTGAGAACACCTCTTTTTAAAATTAATTATACTACTGCTACTCCTCCAAAGGTATTTTATGATGCCACATTATAAAAATCAAAAGCCGCAGTGGTGCAACAGTAGCATTGTCGCCTCACAGCAAGAGGTTTTCCCATTCGATTCTCGGCTGGAGCGCCTTCTGTGTGGAGTCTGCATGTCCTCCCCGCAGTCAAGTGGCATTTGCAAGGCATGCGTGAATGGGTGTGCCTTCATTGAAGTTTGGGTGTCGGGCTGGCACCTCGGCACCGTAAAAATCGACTGCCAATCATTAGCGGATCGGAGTTCCACTGTGACGACCCTTAACCGGGAAAAGCCAAAAGAAAAAACAACAACATTATAAAAATCAAACTCAGAATCAGTGTTACTTTCTTTTTTATTAATTATTATGTTGTATTTATATGGCAATTTGGATCCATAACTGTCTATATGACTGACATGACAATACTGGAAGGTCAGATAAGCTGCTTAAGGTTACTTAGTACATAATGGAAAGTGGTGTGAATACAATCTAAGATGTAAAATGTTGAAGTCTAAACCACTGTGCATGGTTGCAACATTATCATTTCTTCACGTTTTTCCTATTTGCATGTCAGGTCATTTTGAATATGTGTGATAACGTTATCTCCAATATTTATTTTTACACCTGGTGTTAGAATGTGATCCCTTTGTTACAGGCACTGAATTCTGAAGTATTCCATATAGAAAGATGCTATCACACTCTACATAAACAAAGGCGGTCTCTTCTGAAGTCAATACTGAAGAGTCACAGGGGGACGTACACTGAAGTGCAAGGGGACATCCATCCATCCCTCCAGCCACAACCCCTTTTTCCCATTTCTGCACATGGGTTTGGAGTATCACATCAGCAGTGATAAAGGGGACATGTCATGTGTTTAGTGTCCAGCACTAGCTATGCCCAAGTTTTTTAGGGGAATTTAGGCCTTTTCATTGGCTGTGCAAGTGTCAGCACAGCCACAGGTCATAGTCTACCAATTCACATTAGCTGGCTTTAGTCCTGTCAGTGACAGCACTGTATTTATCTATCTGTCTATCTATCTATTGTTTATATGTGTATGTATGTATGTACTTACTTAACCTGATTAACTTGATTACTGGGTAGAGCAGTTATCCAATTAGAATAATTACAGGCTCAATCTAGGACAGTAAAAAAAAAGCAAAAAACAAGAATGACTGCAACTGAATATTGGGTAGTAATTATAGGAAAATGGAGAGAAAAAGGAGTGAAGCACTACCATTACAGAGTAAATAGAACTTAAAGTTGGTCATACAGAAAATATAAAAAGTGCAATGATTTTAGTAATATAAGCTGTACAGATAATAACAAAGATGTAAAGCTGATGTTATTCAAAATATGTACAACAGACATTTTATTTTTTATCAAGTGAAAACACAGTTATTGTTCAGTACTTTGGAGAGAGATGCTAGTAGTAGAGGAGAAATAAATCATTAACTTTTATATAATTTACATTGTTTGATGTGAAGCATTGGTTTTTGGCTTCTTTGAAAAGATCTGTTTTAAATATGGAGTGAATGTCTGTGAAGGATGTTAAAGTTTTAAGACTGGAAGCAAGAGTTTCCCACAGCCTGGGATCTATGATGTAGAAGCAGTGATTACTGAAGTACAATTCGGTTTGTGGAATTTTAAATATAGCTCTACTTTAGGTGTGGGACCTGAGGTTCTAAGCAGATATTCTTCGAGTTAGTCTCATGGCTGGGGAGAAGGCTTCAAAATGTAGTAGTCTGAACAGTAGAGATGTAGGAGAAGCTTCAGCCTTCAGCTTACTGGCAGCCATTTAGCTTTCTGAAGAACAGCACAATGGGGGTCATTCTACAGGGCCACTGTTATGAATTTGTATGTTTTACTGGATATAAGTTTGAGACCTTTCAGATTTTCTAAGATGCTCAGGCTACTAAAGGCGGAGCATGCTCAAGTTGGGTTATAGTACCCCCTTCCTATAGAAGTCTTTGCAACAGATACTAGAAAATGTGAGATTTTCCAAGGCCAGAAAACTAAAAAGTTAATTTTGGTTCTAGTTTTATCAATTTGAAGCTAAAAATTCAAGTCAGGACTGAGCCAAACACTCAGATGTTTAAAGGAGGAGGTTATGTCTACAGGCTGGCTGTTGCAGTCTCTAACTTGCAGAGGGGAAAACAGCAGACAGTTTTGGACTAATACTAAAGATTGTCACTTTAGTTTTTGAGGTGCTCAATAGTGACTTCATGATAATTAACCAGTTGGGGAGTACGTAAAGGTCTTCTTCTGACTGTGTTTTAATTTATCAGTGGGAGTTGTGAGACCATAAAGGTCCATGTCATCAATATAAGGCAGAATGGGAAGGTGGGAGGTAGAGCAAGAGGAAAATCTATTTATGAACATAAAGAATAGAAGAGAGGCTAGAACAGAGCCTTGAGGAACCCCTTTGTTTAAAGAGGAGGCCTCAGAAAATAAGGACCCCATCTTAATTTTAAATGTTCTGCCTGTAAAACAGCTCATGACCCAAGGGGGGGGGGGGGTGTCAAGAAGACTAGTGCCAGTTGCTGTTAAGTGATTCTATAGGCGACAGTGACTTCCATGTCAAAGGCTTTTCATAAGTCTATAAATATTGTGCCAGTGAAGTGCCTTTGTTTATACTAAAGAGGATGACGTCAATAACCAAACAACAGTAATTCTACTATGTCCTGTTCAGAATCCATCTTGCCTCACTGATAACAGGTTACAATGTTATGTTATGTTAACAGTCTGATGAAGTTACTTGTGACAGACGCATCAGTTTTTGACAAAAACGCTTACTATTTATTAAATTTTTATCTTTGGTTATCCCTCTTGTTTTTTGAGTGAGCCCTTTATATAATCATTTGAAATGTTGGGACCTGCTAGAGCAAGTCCCGAAACACAAAGACTGAATGGCCAAAAATACAGACTTATATATACTAGGTCTGAGATGGACATTTCTCAGAATATTCCCATTTCTCAGAGTTGGTATATATAAGTCTGGAAGGTGTGGTGGGTGCAAGGAAGCTTGGTTCCCTACAAAAAAGAAGTTTAAAGGAGAAAAGCGCTGTCGAGATTCGCTCTTCTCCTGTACTTTAGCTCTTTTCTTTGGCTTGTCAGCACTCAGCATTTTAAGTGCCAACATTTCAAAACAGAGCCATTGGAGGAGCTTTCAACAGCGGTGGAAAGGCATCAAGGAATTTTTATATCTGATAACTTGCATGTGAAATGTCATTGTGAAAGGCAGTAACATAAACTATAAGTGGTCTTAGGATGATTAGAGAGAGACATTTCCAGTGGAAACAAAGGAGCTGTAATTTGTCTGTGTGAACAGTTTGGGAACTATCCAAAGTCTTGTGTGTGCTCTGTTTGATCATTTTTCCTAAAGACATTATTTTCTGATGAGGGGCTCTAGGACAGTACAAGGTCTGCAGTAAAATTCTTATGATTGGAAAGTAGTGAGAGGTGGCACATGAAAGACACTTTCACACATCTTTAGGTATTTTTAGGAATCAGTAAAGTTCAGAAGGGCTGTACTGAACAGAAATTGTACTGCAAACAAACTAAGGGTATAAGTTGAAAACACAAGGAGGACAACTTGGATGTGGATATGTGAAATAAATGTCTTGCTAAAAGCTTTGAGGATTCATAAAGAGCCTCACACAAAGTATCACAAATTTAGTAACTGTTAAATGTAGAATAATTTAGCATGTTTCTGGACAGTCTTAAATTTATATTGAGCAAAAGAAGTAAATTTCAGCGGCATCATATTAGAAAGGGCAGGTAAATCAATGAATCACACGAGCCCAGAAGATCCTTAACTGCCATTACATTTTAAGTTTCTCTATTACAAAACGTGTAAAAACAAATATCAGTTTTTATGGTTCTTTAACTGTTTAATTCTGTTTTCTTATCTCCCTTTTTTTTTAAAGAAGTGATTAAGAAGACATTTGAACATTTTCATTTCGAAGTGAATCAGTTTGATGATGTGACTGCAGAAAGAATGACTAGCGTACTGACAGAGTACCAAAAGAAGGATTATAAACGGAAGGATTGCTTCGTCTGCTTCATTCTCACGCATGGAGATAAAGGGGTTGTACATGGAACAGATGTGAAACCTGTAAGCTTACACAGCATTACCTCTCTTTTCACTGGACAACAATGCCCATCACTCATTGGAAAACCCAAACTGTTTTTCATTCAGGCTTGTCAGGGTCATGATAGCCACACTCCTGTCTACGTGCATACAGATACTGAATTGGAAAGTGATGCTGTTCCTATAAAGGAGTCTATTCCAGACGAGTCAGACTTCCTGATTGGCATGTGTACTGTTGAGAATTATGAATCATTTCGATATAAAACAAGTGGCAGTGCATACATTCAGTGCCTCTGTGAATATCTGATGCAGAATGAAAGGTAAACCATTTATGTTATTTAAATGACTCATTAAAGAAAATATCATTTAACACACAAATGCTATGTTATGCACCACAAAAATAAAGAATGAAATGATTCAGAGGTACTGTATGAGTCAAAAACTTCAGCAAAAGCAAAACTAAAATTTAAATATGGGGAACTTTTAGTTATGTACTCACCATAACTTCAGATGTTTGGGATCCATCTCGCCTACATTCTGAATGATGGGTTCGGAGCCGATCCCTCGGCTCCGACTCGGCACGCTTATGCCAAAGAGCGAAGTCTCTTATTGGCTGAGCTTACTATATCCCAGGATGCACCACTGCCAGTCCCCCAGATCTAGTTTGTCCGCATACATGCACACATGCATACCCTGCTTATATAACATCGTCAGATGAAACAAGATAAAAACAGTGGAGCTCAAAACCGTTCCATCTCTTCTGATCTGCAAGGCAGGGGAAAGGCGGGTGGGTATCAGGAATGTAGGCGAGATGGATCCCAAACATCTGAAGTTATGGTGAGTACATAACTAAAAGATGTTATGTGATCCTATCTCGCCTACATTCTGAATGATGGGACAGCGTCCTAGCACCTGAATCCTGGGTGGCTCACTGGAAAACACTCCTGAGTACCGTGGAACCAAATGATGCTCGTCCTTTAGATGCCACATCCAATTTGTAGTGGGAAATGAAAGTGTGCGGGTTGGACCAAGTAGCCGCAGCACAAATTTCCGATATAGCGAGCTTGGAATGAAAGGCTATAGAAGTAGCCATAGCTCTGGTAGAATGAGCTTTGATAGATGATGTAAGATGTTTATTCAAGAAGAATAGGCCTGAGTTATGCAATCTCTGATCCATTTTGAGATTGTAGCTTTCGTGATGGTTTGGCCCAATTTATTATCTGAGAAGGACACAAACAACTGGTCTGACTTACGAAGTTGCTGAGTCCTGTCTAAATAAAAACGTAATTGCCTGTGAACATCCAATTTATGGAGAGTGTATTCTGCTTCATTAGAGAATTTCGGAAAGAAAACTGGTAGTTCTAGAGATTGTTGAAGACAGAAACTAGAGCAGACCTTTGGAACAAAGGATGGATTAGGCCTGAGTGATACTCTATCTTTGTGGAAAATCAAATACGGTGGTTTAATAGACAGGGCTTGAAGCTCTGAGACTCTTCTTGCCAGTAATAGCCACTAAGAATGCCGTTTTCCAAGACAGATATTTTAATTCGCATGTAGCAGCCGGTTCAAAAGGGGGATGTTAATGCCAAGCACCAAATCAAGATCCCACGGAGGTGCAGGATGAAAAACTGGTGGTCTTAACAGACTCGCACCTTTAATGAATGTTTTGCATAGTCTGCTGCTCATCAAAGGAGGATCCGTGGATTCATGGAACTTAGAGATAGCAGCTAGTTGAACTTTAATAGTTGAGACAGAAGATCCCTGATTAAACAGGGATGTTAAGAATTTCAAAACCTCTGGGACAGGAGCAGTGATAGGGTCTAAGCCCTTGAGTTGAGCCCAGATAGCAAACCTCTTCCACTTACTGAGGTACAATTTGTTAGTGGTGGGTTTGTGGGCCGAATATAAAATGTGAACAACTTCCGGGTCTAGTGTGTGACTTCTAACTAAGGTTGGAAGTGGAGGAGCCAAGCTGTCAATTTCAGAGATTGAAGGGACTGATGCCAATGTCCCGACTGATGGATTAGCAAATCCGGGATCAGGTCTAAGGTCCACGGATCGTCCACTGCATGCTTTTTTAGGTAAGGAAACCATATCTGACGAGGCCAGTATGGGGCAATCAGAATCATTGAAGACCCTAGTTGAGAAGCTTTTTGAATAACTTTGGAAGGAGTGGTATTGGAGGAAAGGCATAAAGCAGCCCTGTTGGCCAAGGTTGTGCTAGAGCATCCATGGCTGGTACTTCCTGATGTGGAATCAAGGAGAAGAACCTTTGGCACTTGGTGTTTTGTGGAGTTGCAAATAGGTCGCAGCATGGCGTCCCCCATCTCTTGAAAACCTGTGCTGCTACTGTGCGGTTTAGAGACCATTCGTGAGGAGAGAGAATTGTCCTGCTTAATTTGTCCGCCAATATATTTGACTTTCCCGGGATGTGGGTCGCTACCAAGAAGCGGTTGGTAGCTACAGCCCATTCCCACACTCTCATGGCCTCTCTGCAAAGGGGATACGATCTGGTCCCTCCTTGTTTGTTCAGATACCAAACCACCGACATGTTGTCTGTGTGGATGGCGATGATGCCCTGAGGAAGAAACTTGTGTAAGGCCTGTAGGGATAGAAGTACAGCCCTCATTTCCAACACGTTGATGTGGAGAAGAGCTTCGTCCGGAAGCCAGGAGCCCTGAACTAGCCTGCCCAGACAATGCCCCCACCCTATCTGGGAGGCATCTGTCGTCAGGGTAACCACTGGAGGGAGAACAAAGGGTTTTCCCTGATCCAAGTTGGATGTTTGAAGCCACCAGCGAAGGTCCCTTTGCATATTTCCGTAATCATGATGTGGTGATTGAGGGAAGATCCTGAAAGGACCATTGAGTTGACAAGAGCCACTGAAGAATCCTCATGTGTAACCTTGCTAGAGGAACTAAAAGTACCGTGGCAGACATTGAGCCTAGAACCTGAAGGACCATCCTGGCTGGGGCTTTGGATCTCGAGATCAGAGCTTGAACTTGGCCCTGTAAAGTTTGGATCCTTTCGGCAGGAAGAAAGACGCGCATCAATCTTGAGTCTATCTCTGCTCCTATGAACTTTATGCGTTGAGAGGGCAGCAAGACAGACTTTGACCAATTGAATGTAATCCCCAGGGTAACACCCAGGAGATGGTGGCTTTGAGGTTGTCCATTAGTAGATGCCTGGTGGTGGCAGTCAGGAGCCAGTCGTCCAGATAGGGAAACACTTGGAATCCAAGACTTCTCAGGTGAGCCGTCACTACTGCCAAACACTTGGTGAACACCCTGGGGCTGTGGTGAGACCAAAGGGCAGAGCGCAAAATTGGTAATGACTGACTCCCAGGCTGAAGCGCAGATACCTTCTGGACGCCTGATGTATCGGTATGTGATAATAGGCGTCCTTGAGGTCTATGGAGCACATCCAAACATCCTTCTCCAACAATGGGAGAATGGATTGTAACGTGACCATTCGAATTTGGATTTCGTGACGGATTGGTTCAGTCTGCTGAGATCCAATATTGGTCTCAGGTCCCCTGTCTTTTGGCACTAAAAGAACCTGGAGTAATTTCCTGATCCGATCTGGTCTGTGGGGACCGGTTGGATGACTCCTTTTCTAGCAGCTTTAAAGCTTCTGCGGCTGCCATTTCCCTTTGACTGGGTGGTGGGTCCGGGATTCTTTTGGACGGTGGGGCGAGAATGTGAATGGGATGGTGTAACCTCCGGCAATGATCGAAGCACCCATCTGTCCTGAGTGATTGACTCCCAGGCTTTTAGGTGCTTGGCAAGCGACACCCGACTGGCTCCGAGCAGAACAGCCGGGCAATCCCTCATGACGTGTGGGAGGCTGAAGAGCCACGAAAGGACTCGCGGTCTCCAGAATTGCGGGGCCCTCTGCCGCCTCTGGGACGGCGTCTCCTGAAAAATTTCCCGCCCTCTGCCTCTGGACGGGAATCTTCCTGCTGTTGGGAGAAAAACTTGCGAGATTTTCGAACCACATTTTCCCTCCTTTGGCCTTGGGGTAAGGCCGAAAGGGAGTGGAATAACGGGCCCCTACGGCAGATAACGTTTTCCCTCTTGCTCACAGCGGGTAAGGGTGTCTTTCACCTTGGGTCCAAACAATGAGGACCCATCAAAGGGAGCGTCGGCGAAGGAAGACTTGAAGGCCTCCAAACTGACACAAGCGGAGCCAGGCTTGTCACGTAGAGCCACGCCTGTGCCTGCCGCTCTACCCGCCTTCGGCCGCATAGGAAATGAGCCTCATGGACGAGTTAGCAATTGACGTAAGGATAGCCAACTGAGAGCTAACGGACTGGGCTAGCTGCTCAGGTAGGTTACCGAGAGGAATCTGACAACTCCTTGACCAGATCCCTCTGAAGCCTGGTAAAATGTGCCAAATAATTCAGAGACCTTAAGGTAAAGGCCGCTGAAGTCAGGGTGCGCTTCCGTACCTATCCATACTCCTAGACTCCTTATTAGGAGGATGGATGGACGTTGAAGCCTCTGCCACGTCCTGTTGTGTAGCAGATGCCACCACCATGGCATCTACAGCCACGCCTTTAGTAAGGAACTCCTTCTCGGGGAGCAGATAAAAATTTGTTTGGACGAGAAGGGACTGGTTCCACGGTATCCGGATGTTCCCGCCCTTGACAAACTAAATCCAGAAGCTCGTCGAAGGCGGAGACACCCAGGAGGCGGAGGGCTGAGCCCCAAAGGCCTTGAGGAGCACTGATTCGTCCGCAGAGGGGGGTTTGGATATCCAGCCGCCTCGTTGTTTGAGGATCTCTAAGATGTCTGCAAAGAGACATCATCCGAGGGCGACTTAGGGACCCCTCCGCATCATCCATATCAGTGTCGATGTAATAGACTCGGGAGTCCACGTGCTTCCTCTTGCACGATCTCTTCCTTGGGGGTTCCTCTGAAGACAACTCCGAAGAACCCTCAGGAGGAGGGAAACCCCCACTGGGGTAACCTCAGGCCTCGGGGCTCCGCTGGCTACGGACAGGGAACTGCCAAAGACCCAGTCTCCACGCCCAGGGAAGGTGCTGGTAAACCGGAGAGATGGCGAAGAGGATTTGGCCAAGGCACTCCTCATGGCCCTGAAAGCCGGACCCCAGAATCCTGGGAGTGTCCGGTCTCCGGAGCCATGATGGTAGACGGAAGTCCGCAGCGAAGCACCGAGAGGGAGGCTCGGAACCGAAAGCATAGGTCCCAAACATCACCCTCGGGTCCAGCCGAAGAAGTCCGCGTACCAAACTCGGACCCGAGGGCCCGGGTTGGAGTAAGGGTCGGAGCCGACCCTGAGATCTCCACCGGCTCCAAGAGCACCTGCTCCGGAGCCGAAGCAGTCGGAGGAGGAATGGCAATGGGGTGGGTCATGGTCATCGGCTCCGAAGCCAACTGGGTCGGAACCGAAACAAATTTTTGGAAGACTGGGGACTGGAACAGTCTTTGGAGCACCCTGTCTATATCAGAATCCGACATTCTCGAAGACCGAGAGGAAACAGAACGGGTTCGAGAAGACCTCTCCCTCGGCCCCAAGGGACTAGGGGACCGGCTCCGAGGCGACTCGATGAGAATCGGCGCCGAGGAAACACACACACCAGATTCCATCGGTGCCGAGGTAGACTTCGGCGCCGAGGAGGAAGTGTCTGAGCGGGCGACCCTTGTCGGCTCCGAGCAGTGGAGCCGGCGAAGGTGACCCGCCTCGATGCCCCAGCCATCGGCCCCTAAGCCCGAGGAGTCGATACGGGAGGCATCGAGGCAGACTGTTCGACCTCGGCTCAAGTCTTTGGAGCCGAAGGAGAGGCCTGCCTAGGTCTCTTGGCAGTCGGATCCGACGGACTGGTCGGAACCGAAGCCCTTTTCTTTTTGGCAGGAGCCGGAGAGGAAGACAAGGCTTCTTCAAAAGAGGGTTTAATTAACCCTTGAGAATCAATTTATTTTTCCTCTCCTGGAGGACCCTTGAGGAAAAAGCGTGACATACGCTGCATGACTCCTGCAAGTGCTTTGCCCCTAAACAATATACACAAAGTAGATGGTCATCAGTAACAGACATCTTAAAAGCACATTTAGAACATTTTTTAAAGCCCGAAGGCCTAGGGGTTTGAGACATGATGTTAAACAATTTCTGACAGGAAATTTAACCACTATAGATTCGCTTGTGACAAAAAACCCAAGGCTTACAGTAATAGTGTAAAACACAACCTTAGCTGTAATGACCGGGAACTTTAAACCACTAAAAGCTTCAGTTACAAAGGTTGACCGAAAAGGCCCTGGATTGTAAGGGGGGCCGAAACAAACTCAACCCAATCACACACAACAAATTTCACAACTCAAACGTACACAAAGGCAGCGATAGCCGTTAAAACGGCTTTTGTGATATAAAAGAGCAAAAAACTGACAGAAAAAGTAGTTAATAAAAGCTACTCAGCCCAGCCAGCTCGAGACCACGTCTTTGCAGGGAAGCGGCAAACGAGATCTGGGGGACTGGCAGTGGTGCATCCTGGGATATAGTAAGCTCAGCCAATAAGAGACTTCGCTCTTTGGCATAAGCGTGCCGAGTCGGAGCCGAGGGATCGGCTCCGAACCCATCATTCAGAATGTAGGCGAGATAGGATCACATAACATCTAAAATTTAAATGTGGGGAAACAATGTAGGATTGCAGTGCATGTTGTAACGAACTGGTAAAGTACTACTGAGACAAGGTAGGTTATTTTACTTGTATGTGTACAGTTTAACAACATGTGGGATGTGAAGTTCACTTCCAAAAAAATGTAAAATCCTGTAATATTAATGTAAACACTTCGGCAGATAGCTGCCAAGATGGTTAAATGGTTTGCATATATATATATATATATATATATATATATATATATATATATATATATATATATATGTATATATCATAAGAGGGGGCATTGACATGTGTTAATATTTAAAGAGAAGGAAGGAGGAGGGAGAAATTAAATATGACTGCAGAAAGCAGCTTTTAAGAAAAGAAACACCATGTGTCAAGCAAACAGGCATTATACATTAAAGAAAGGAAACTTAAGTGTAGTGTTAGAAATTTTTTTTTTATTGACTGTGTATTTAACTGATGAAATTTGGTTTTGCTAGCAGAATGTGGCAGGCATTCTACACTTTAAAGGGGCATGGGAACGGGTATCAAATGTTTTTGATGGGAATGGGAAAGGAAATTAGTAACTAAGAGTGATCTGTTAGGTGGACCTGAGCTTCATTTCTCTTAATCTCTATCTGAATACATTCATGATAAAACCAGCACCCATAGTTGCTATGACTTATGTCACTGATATGAGCAATGATACTAGTTATCACATACCTCTTAAACTGTGAGCACAAGAAATTTGGACAGAGCCAAAAATAAAGGGGGACAAAGGCCCAAAATCAGGGAGAAGTTTTAAAGATTGCTCTTATAAACTTAGAAAGTTGATAGAACAACAGGTTTGGAATTAATATGCTTTTTCTGAAGGATGTGAAGTCTGAAACTCAAATGTACTTCACTATTTAGTGACTTCAGTACTCAGTGATTTGCCAGAAAATCACAAATTTTGAGGAACAAACCAAAAATACAAGGCAAAACTCTGGATATTTGAGATGTATTATTCTTGTATACAGCATTACATCATAGCTTCAGGAGTAGGTATTTGTTGTTGCAAAAAGCAATAAATGTTGTATCTGAATTTATACTTGGCTGGGAGGGGCCATGCATTTAGAATATGCAAAGGCAAAAGCAGAATACCAGTGAGCTGAAGATATAGTGATACTGACCAAACAGAAGAGAAAAAAACAGTGGTGATTCTCTTGCCCTGTTATTTACAGACCTACGCATACACTCACTTGCCACTAGTTAATAATACAGTAAGTGAGCTGGATGGACCATCCCTCCTTTTAATTGGCATGGCAGAAATATACATTTTTTGAGCTTGAAATTTGGAAGAAAACTCCATTTGAGATGTTCAAGTGAAGCTTCGTAAGTAGCACCTGGCAGTATCCATTAATTACTGCAGCTGACATCAGAGAGGATTTTCTTCCTATTTATTCCCTATTAATCTTCAGTGTCTTTAATCAGTTGTGCATGTTTCTACACTTGAAGTCAATATGTTTGTCCATATCTGCTACTTGAAGTGGGACAGTATTATGTCTGTGTAATCCTGACGGGAGGTAAGACGTGTTGGCGTCTGCCACAGCTCGTACTTGTGTTTTTTATTTTTTTATTTTTATTTATTTTAGCTTCATTCATTATCCAGGGTGAACCTGATTTAAATGGACCATTTTCAGGTTCAGCCAGGAATGACAATGCAGGCATAGGAATATAATGAAATGGCTGTCTGCCTTTTGGTTGAATATCCATTTTATTCACAGGTTTATATGTTCATAGAAGAAATACTAGGCAATCGGTCTCCAAATCATTACAGGCCTAGCCTGGTAAATGTCTGGTTTAATTTCTCCAAGTATTTGGGGTGTCTAATACCATGATGGAAATGGACCCCATTCCTAAGTCAAAGTATGATTAAATTTCATGAAATTAGTATTGTTTCAGTCTTTGATGTTAGCCAAAAGTGCTCTTCGTAGCACCCGCATTGTGCCCAAAACTGACTCCTTCTGCAGTTCATAGAGTTATATGTATCAGTAGCATATCTACATATGACCATAAATTCTTTTTATGAGGCCCATTGTTCCTACTACTATAGGAATTGTCTGGGTATCCTTCTTCCACATTGCCCTCGTCTCCGCCTGCAAATCCTGGTATTCTATGACTTTGTGTCTCTGTACATAAGACAATGTAATCACTGTCTGTCAAATACTGTTGTAATTTCAGTGATCAATGCTATGTTTTTCTTCTTTTCATAAACTATTATATCTGGTTTTCTGACATCTATTTTTAAAGTGTTGTTAATGGGTGATCTCATGCGATATAAACGTCATTCTTTAACCCTCCGTTGAAAACCACGTTAGCCCTTTTTGAAAAGATTTCGGAAATGCATTTTAGGGCTTTAATGGACAATAATTGTGTGAACAGTTTTTTCCAACATAGTAACATTTCCACAGCTGAAAGGGAATTTATTGCCAATGTTAAAGCCCATAATGTTCGTGTTATTCAACCAGGTAAGGGTGAGGGGTTCATTTTTATGGATGAGTCTGAGTATAACAACAGGATGTATGGCATGCTGTCCACAGACAATTACATTAAAGTGTCTTTAAATGAATTTAACCAGGCATGTCAGCGTATTAGAATGTTTTTAATGGATCTTTTTATCGATGCCTCTATTTCCATTGACACATCATTATTTAAGCATGCAAACACCCTTAACATATGATAGATCCCCCTTTGAGGCCCATCATTGATGGACGTAAATCCATAACCTATGCCTGTGCCAAGTGGGTGGACCTTAGGTTGAAGTCAGATTTGCAATCAGAGGCTCAGATTTGCCGTGATTCCTGGCACTTCTTGGATAATCTTAACAGTTTGCCTTTTGATCCATCTTACGTTTTTTTAACCATAGATATTAAAGATCTATATACTGTGATTCCTCAGGACACTGGCATAGATTGGGTGAGAGAATTTCTCCTTTCTAAACACCTTCCAGGAAGTGATGTGGACTTGATTACTTCACTCCTAGACATTATTTTAAGCAACAACTTTTTTATGTTTAGAGGTGAGTTCTTTCTCCAAAAATCAGGTGTGGCCATGGGCTCCCCGTGTGGCGGTAGTTTTGCTAACACAGTTATGGCATTTTGGCAGAAAACCTATTTGTTTTCCAACTTTACCTTTAAGGAGAAGGTTGCATGGTATACCAGATATCAGGATGACATGTTTTTCATCCTTAAAGGTAATGCCAAAGACGCCCAAGGTTTAGTTCAGACAATGTCATCTTTTAATAACTTTCTTGAATTTACTTTTCAATTTAATGGTTCCAAAATTAATTTTTTGGACATTGATCTTGGCAAAGATTTGATGTATAACAGGTTTGTAACAACTATTTATAGAAAACCTTTTTACAGTAACTCATTTTTACATTTTTCAAGTAGTCATCCCTACCACCAAAAGAGAGGTGTGGTTAAAGGTCAGTTAGTTAGAGCCTCTAGAATGACTTCAAGGGTTGTCGATTTCATAAATGAGTGCCATCTCTTAAAAACAATGTTCATTAACCGTAGGTACCTGATTTCCCTCATTAAAAATTTGATTAATGAAGTTAAAGGAAAGAGGCAATCGGGGCCTTTTAGATCTATTTTAACTAGAGGTTACGTGTCTGCCGGGGAGCCCAATGGGTTGGCTAATGTTTCATCGGATTGTTAGAATTTACAACAAGTATCTCAGGTTGGGTATACTACTAGTTTTTTGACCCAATTTTCAGACATTGCTAATGAACTTAGGAATATTTTGAGTAATAATTGGAACCTTATTATACAGGATCGGTCTATTAGTAACTTATTCGGTACAAGACCCATTGTTACATTTAGAAGAGGTCCTAACCTTAAAATGTTATTTGAAACCCCAAGTATTAAATACCAACACGTACGAGGCATGTTTAAATGCGGGAGATGTAAATATTGCAAGTTTATACAAACTGGGTCAACTTGCAGGATCAGAGGGGTCAAATATTTCATCAAGGATAAATACACCTGCGATAGCCAGGGAATAGTTTACCTAGCTACATGTAAGTTTTTTTTCAGTTTTTTACCTTGGTAAAACTGAACGTTCCTTTAAACAGCGTATTTATAAACTCATTTACAGCATAGGCAGGGGCATTAGTACCAATGCTTTAGCAAGACACATAGGTGAATTTGGGACACATAATTTCCAATTCACCGTTGTGGACAGCATTCCAAAAAATCCGAGAGGGGGACCTTGGCACCTTAAACTGGAGGAGCGAGAACTTTTATGGCAACTACAAACAAATGCATACATTTACCCTGGTTTAAATGATGCTTGTTCCATTAAATGTTTGCTGAAATTGAAGGCTCTAGAAAGGTGCAAAATAGGCTAGCTTAGTTTATGTAGTAAAATTAATATTGGAGCGCATAGTTGCATTTATTTATTTATAAAATACTTACACATATGTATACATATACATAAATATATATTTTTTTAATATGGTTATTTAGTTTTAAATATATGTTTATTGTGTAGACAATTTTAAGTATGAAGTTTTTAGGTAGGCATGTTTCTTTAATTGTAAGGGTGTGTTTAGTTGTAATTAACTAATTTAATGCAATTGTATGATTAATTGTTTTTTTATTTCTTAAATAAGTTTTGACATACTGGGTTATGTTGTCTGAAGAAGTGCATGGACTTTATGTACGAAAGCGCTTACAATAAATAGTATCTGTGGATTTGTTTCTCTGCCTTTTGGTTTTTATATCATTCTCTATAATGTTTTGTGGCTCATGTTTCCAATGATTCTCAGCTACTTCAGCATTGTAATGTTTGCACAATCCCCAATACAACAGGCTTGCCACGTTATTACACCTTTCAGTATACAGGCTCTCTGCCATTAGTGTATCACACTCAGCAACAAGATGTGCTACTGTCTCCAGTTCTGTTTTATAGAACCTGCATTTGTCTGTTTCTCCCACATGTTCAGTGAACTTTGTAAACCAATGTGTACATTGTCCACTATCCTGGACTGTCAATATTAACCTTTCAACTTTTGGTTTAAATTCACCTCTCCTTAAGCATTTCAGCATTAGATCCTGATTGACATGAGATTGTTCCAGGAGTTTTCTGTATGAGCAAATGTATTTATGCCTTTTCCACATTTCTTGACTTTTCATCTAATCCTTCGCCTTATATTGTTTCTTCTGTTTTTTTTTTCCCGGCACATTCTCTTGCTACTTGATTTTGGTCTACTTCTGGTATGATTTCCATTCCTGCTTGACACTGAACACTGATATGCTTCTGCTAATTAAAGCAGGAAGGTAATTTTAAACTTGTTCTTACGTTTTAAAACTTTCACTATGTTTGGATCTGGTGAGGTCAGTAGATATGTATGCAGTTCTGTGATTGCAGATCTACACATGTAATCAATTTTGAGGAGGCCTGATGCACACCGCTATTCAAAAGTTTCCTTTAGCCTCAAGGAGGGCAAGACAAGACAGACTAGGGGAGAATGTGAGGCCGCCCATCCAAATATCTAGGTTTACCTTGATGGTGGGAAGGGTACCTCTGTAGTAAAAGTTTGTTTCAGAAGTGAGAGATACATTGGGGTATGAATCTGTCAGACCAATATGTCCTATTTATCTGCTAATTAAGGTTTATTTCTTTTAACTGGGTGTCTGAGGTACCATTTTGCCAGTCTGTCTAAGATTTGGGGCCATCGATCTTTTTAGTTATGAATCTCTGAGGTTCCCCAAGTTGAGTGATATGTTTAAACTAATACATGCCAAAAGGTGCATTATATTCCATTATAGATCTGATGAGTTACAAGAAAAAAGGGCGTTATTACTTATTTGAATCTAGTGGAGATGCCTTTGGTAATTAGACATACCAGATGGAAGGCTTTCCTAACTACTGCACAGATATGATGGTTAAACAATAAGGAATTGTCAACAATGCAAGCAATAATGCCTGACAGGCCTCATAACACCCATGGGCGGGTTAATTACGCATTGACACACCCTGGAGGGCATTATTATGCTTAGAGAATGGGCTCTCTGCAAAATTGTTGTTTTACTTTCTTATTGATATATTTTTATTACTATATTATTTTGTATATATTTTTGATGTAAAATAGTTCCTCCACCTAATGTTTCAAAGCTGCTGTGTCAGTAGCATATCTACATATGACCGTAAATTCTTTTTATGAGGCCCATTGCTCCTACTACTATAGGAATTGTCTGGGTATCCTTCTTCCACATTGCCCTCGCTTCTGCTTGCAAATCCTGGTATTCTATGACTTTGTGTCTCTCTGTACATAAGACAATGTAATCACTGTCTGTCAAAGACTGTTGCAATTTCAGTGATCAATGCTACGTTTGTCTTCTTTTCATAGACTATATCTGGTTTTCTGACATCTATTTTTGAAGTGTTGTTAATGGGTGATCTCATGCAATATGAACATCATTCTCTATAATGTTTTGTGGCTCATATTTTCAATGATTCTCAGCTACTTCAGCATTGTAATGTTTGCACAATCCCAAATGCAACAGTCTTGCCACGTTATTACAGTATACAGGCCCTCTGCCATTAGTGTATCACACTCAGCAACAAGATGTGCCACTGTCTCCAGCTCTGTTTTATAGAACCTGCATTTGTCTGTTTCTCCCACATGTTCAGTGAACTTTGTAAACCAATGTGTACATCATCCACTATCCTGGACTGTCAATATTAACCTTTCAACTTTTGGTTTAAATTCACCTCTCCTTAAGCATTTCAGCATTAGATCCTGATTGACATGAGATTGTTCCAGGAGTTTTCTGTATGTGCAAATGTATTTATGCCTTTTCCACATTTCTTGACTTTTCATCTGATCCTTCCCCTTAGATTGTTTCTTCTGTTTTTTTTTCCCGGCACTTTCACTTGCTACTTGATTTTGGTCTACTTCTGGTATGATTTCCATTCCTGCTTGACACTGATATGCTTCTGCTAATAAAAGCAGGAAAGGCCATTTTAGACTTGTTCTTGTGTTTTAAAAACTTTCACTATGTTTGGATCTGGTGAGGTCAGCAGATATGTATGCAGTTCTGTCATTGCAGCTCTACACATGTAATCAATTTTGAGGAGGCCTGATGCACACCGCTATTCAAGTTTCCTGTAGCCTCAAGGAGGGCAAGACAAGACAGACTAGGGGAGAATGTGAGGCCGCCCATCCAAATATCTAGGTTTACCTTGACGGTGGGAAGGATGCCTCTGTAGTAAAAGTTTATTTCAGAAGTGAGAGATACATTGGGGTATGAATCTGTCAGACCAATGTGCCCTATTTATCTGCTAATTAAGGTTTATTTCTTTTAACTGAGTATCTGAGGTACCATTTTGCCAGTCTGTCTAAGATTTGGGGCCATTGATCTTTTTAGTTATGAATCTCTGAGGTTCCCCAAGTTGAGTGATATGTTTAGACTAATGCATGCCAAAAGGTGCATTATATTCCATTATAGATCTGATGAGTTACAAAAAAAAGAGAGTTAATACTTCTTTGAATCTAGTGGAGATGCATTTGGTAATTAGACATACCAGATGGAAAGCTTTCCTAACTACTGCACAGATGTTGTTGTTGTGTCTTTCAGCTTTTCCCGGTTAGGGGTCTCCACAGCGGAACTCCGGTCCGCTAATGATTGGTAGTTGATTTTTACATGCCGAGTTACCAGCCCTGACGCACAACCTTCAACGAAGGTACGCCCATTCACGCATGTCTCCACGCAGAAGACACTCTAGCTGAGAATTGAAACGGACAGCGTCTTACTGTGAGGCGACAACTCTACACCAGCACCACCACCGCGGATTAACTACTGCACAGATATGATGATTAAAAAAAAAGGATTATCAACAATGCAAGCAATAATGCCTGACAGGCCTCATAACACCCATAGGCGGGATAATTACGCATTAACACACACCCTGGAGGGCATTATTATGCTTCGAGAATGGGCATTCTGCAAAATTGTCGTGTTTTACTTTCTTATTTATATATTTTTATTACTATATTATTTTTTTTATATATTTTTGATGTAAAATAGTTCCTCCACCTAATGTTTCAAAGCTGCTGTAGTATATGTAAATGGTGTTAGAGGATGCATTTTACATCCAAAATACATTTAAAAAAATATCTACATATCTGCTTTATTTTTTGGTCTCTTACTGCTAAAATGTGTGGTTTCTTGACAGTCATTGGGGATTGAAATACTAAATAATGACATACATTTAACTTTCAAACTTTATTTCCTACAGAAAATTCATGTTAACACAAATCTTGTTATTTAACTTACTTTGTAATTTTTAGAAGTACATTTAAAAGCTATTTCTATTTTTGAGCCTTTGTCCCCTCTTTATTTCAGGCTTTATTCAGATTTCTTGAGCTAAAAGGTCGAGAGGTATGCAAACCAAATTATATAAGGAACTTTGTGATTTTTTAAAGAGGAATATGTTCCTGTTTTTAGCCTTTGTTCCCCCTTTAGTTTAGGTTTTATCCAGTTAACTTGATCTAAGAGGTGAGATGTATGTAAACCTCCTCAATGCTGCTGCTGCCAGTGCTCAATAGCTCTCACGCTTCACTCTCTCTCTCACAAACACACCGCTCTTTCATGCACACAAGCAAACATTCACACACACAGACAGAAACAAATACACAAACAGAAACACTCATATACTATTTTCTTATACTTAGTTTTTACACTCACTAAACAGCAAAAGCGTTGCTTAGCAAGTGTAAAACAATGGCTCAATCGCTGTCGCTTTCACTCACATGCAGGCATACACTCATACAGACATAAACACACACACTTTTGTTTTTTAGTTTTCTTTTTTTTAATATATTTTACACTCACTAAACAGCAAAAGCACTGCTTAGTGAGGGTAAATAATGGAGGCTGTTAGTATTTTTTTTTCAGTCCGAGCCCCACGGCAGCTTGATATACTGCCGTGAAGAGGTGGACTTGTTTTTCAGTGGGCATTACTTGGACATTAATATTCTGCTAAAGAACATTCATTATCCAATCACAGTGCTGATGAACAGTTTTCCCAGTTCCTTAATCCCTTACAACAATGTTTGATTAGAGGGGTGTGCCTCTTATATGGTATGTGAAAATGTCTTGTTTACAAAAATGAACTCTGCTGTATTTTTCACATTTAATTTGAGACAGTTGTTCTTGCACCGATTATTAATATGGTCTAACCCATGTTGGAGCAATTGTGAGTCAGTTAAAAAAAATCAAATAATAGCACCCAGTTTATATTTGTCTGCAAACTTAGATAATCATAGGCCAGAAGTGTTGGTTTGAAGGTCAGAGAAATAAATCCCAAATACAAGAAGGCCCAAAACTAATCCCTGTGGTACACCACTGATACTTTTTTTTAATGCTTTCACAAGTGGCACCTGCAACTGTAACCCCATGGGTTCTGTCAGACATCTTTTGGATAACAGTGTTCAAATGATTGAAATTCCATTCAATTAAATGAACAGTTGGTTAAAAGTCCATCCAGTTGAATATGGTCTTGTGTGTAACAGACAAGTAGGATATGTAGAAGTGTTTGAAGAAGTTCTATATTAGTAACTGGTATTACCTATGCATAATCACTTCTGCTTCAGTTTCTGTTTTGGGTAGTGGCAGTGATTCTCTGTGCTTCATATTTTTACTTTTCTCTACAGCTGTGCATCTATGTGAAGTTAGTATATTTAATAAGCGGGGGAGGGGGGCATGTGGATGTAGAGTGGCTTGCCTCCCACCACAAAAATACTCATTTCTGAAACATGTTCCTTAGATGATTTTCACTGTATGATGTTTTAGTTATTCTGAATGTGATTAAATGGTGTTTCAATGAAATGGGCTTTCAACCATTTTGACTGAAGAAGTTGTCTTTCAAAGAAATGGTCATTCAACCAAATGTACTATAATCAGTAAAATATAACAAAATACTGATATTACAAAGATGAACTTTTTCATGCAAAGATCAGAATGTTTAGGTATTGAAGATAACTTCTTAATGGACTCCTTAGTATAAATGTTTGAACATATCAAATACCGAATACAAATTACCTGTAAAAAATAAATATAAATATTTATATAATAAAACCCCCTAAATGTACAAACAGCAAAAGATTGGAAAAGGAAAACAATTTCATTATGCAATCTTTACAACAAACCCTTTCCATAACACTAGGCCCATATTTGTCTGAATAGTGGTAGTGTTATGGAATTTTATTTTAAGGTAAAAAGTACAATTTAAGTATCTGTTACTCTCTGTTATATTTGTTAGCGAGCAAGGTACATCACTAGGGTCGATAGCAAGGAAAGCCTTTCCTCCACCTTTCCCCCATACAACAAGCATTCAATATCCTCTCTCATTCTTATCACTAGCCACACCAGCAGCTTTTCATCCTTAACTAGATGTAACCATTTTACTGCAGAGGAGTTTTCCTTTGTGGTAATTATCAAACAAAATAAAAAAAAAAAACACCAGAAAGAATTCAAGGACACTATACATTCTATGAGCATAATCATATAGTCATCCAGTTGTGGCATCCTTCCCTCCTGACTCGGCTCTTCCCGCTCCATTTGCCCTCCCTACGCTCGGGATAACCACACTCCCCTACCGTACCACCATTCTCAACCAACTCCATTAACCCTAAACTTATAGCTAACCATAACCACACACCCTCAACCAATTAACCAATCAGGTCAGTCAACCAATCAACCTTTCAGGTCAGTCTTTTTTACACTAACACATTCCCAACCATACACCAGTTTAACTCAGCTACAATATTTACTCCCTACATTCTCTTTCTTCCCCCCTCTTCACAACTAAACATTCAAATATTCAACATGTACTCCCTATATGCCTTACTTATTATAATTCTCTTGATAGCGACCCACTTCACATCCTGCCAAAGTAACCTCAATCACAACTGCATAGTAAATCTCCCACTCAGCTCTATTCCGTCATAGCTACCAAATGTTCATTTCACATCTCTTCCACAATATACAATCACTCCAACTTCTAGCTGACCCCATTCAAGATACCCTCCTACTCTACAAAAGCCCATATTACCAACCAATACAACCTGCTTTTCAACAGATATCTCCAGACTACAGGGAACATTGTTCTCAGTTAATACTTAGTGGAGATATTCATCCAAATCCTGGAACTTCTCCCATTCCCAATAGCAAGTTAATTCCATTAAAAAATACACCAACCTCTTAATTCTTAATATTAACATAAGACGTATGCTTAACAAACCTGATGAACTGCACGCAGATCTATCCTTTTACACCCCAGACTATTACTCCAATAGCCGACTGCTAAGGTCCACCAACAAAGGGCTAGTCAAAGTTTTCAAAAGCAGATACATCTCAGGAGACTCCCTTTACTCCTGCACTATTGCAGATATGTAGAACTCTCTCCTGCTTGAAATCAGGACTCAGGCCAGCAAAATTAGTTTTAAAAATCAACTAAAATCCTACCTCACCAAGTCTTGGATATGTACATGCGCTGACCCAGACTAACTCCTTCAAAACCTCGCTGTATCTACAACACTCCCTCTATCTAGAATCACTCTACAGCTTGCTATAGTTTCAAACATATATAACTCCATGTATTGCATACTATGCCATAGTTCATAGTATTATGTATTAAGATACTCTTCTGACGAATGTTGGTATTATGTATTAAGCTACTTTTCTGATGAGTGTTGATATACGTACCTATGTCTTGTACATCTATGTTTCTCCCTTGTACTACTGTACTCATCTCAAATTGTCTTAACAAATTTTTGTATATTTATTTTCTGCAATATTGTATAATTCATTTCTAACATTTTGTACATTGATGGTTATTCATAATGTATGTAGCTTTTCTCCCCGGACCTCCGCTGAAAATGGGCAACCTTGCCCAGTCAGACTTTCCCAGTAAACAAATATAAAATAAAATAAAATAAATAAAGTTTAGCGTTAGAGTTAGGGGCATGGGCAGAGTTACAAATATAGTTAATATGCATTACTAAGGTGGGCGAGGGTTGTGGGGGGGGCTTCCTTTTCCATAACTCTACCACTAAACAAGATCAGCTAAGACAAACACATTCACCAAAACACACTCATAACATCATATGTAGCACCTTACCTAACCCTGACTGTAATCCTAAACCACATCACCCAGACACACACACACACACACACACACACACACACACACACACACACACACACACACACACACACACACACACACACACACACACACACACACACACACACACACACACACACACACACACACACACACACACTATATCTGTATCTTTAGCTAACCCTGACCCTAACAATAAACCCCACACATACAAATTAATATATACTCTTACCTAACCCTGCCCCTAAACTGTGCACATTTGTATCCACACACTAAATCTATACCCTTAGCTAACACTTACCTTAACCCTAACCCCCCCAAACACACTCATAAACACTTCCACCCCTACCCACACCCCACTTACCTTTTTTTGGTCATGTGCACACACAGACAGATTCATGAATGTCTACACTAAGTGTGCTATTGTGTATGTGCCGTGGCATAGTGCTCACATAATAGCTTGCTGTTTAGTATTCATTAAAAGCTCTACACTTAGTGTAGAGCCTGAAAAAAGAAAGGTAAATGGCAGATTATGCTAATGAAAGATTAAGTTGCTGAATTACATGCTAATTAACTAGTCCATCATGGTGGAGCTATTCAGGAAGGTGTAAAGTATTTGTGTACACTTAGTGTAGCATTTTGCCCTTAAATGCAAAATTCTTTGGAATACAGCCACAATTACACTTAGAAAAAAAAATGTTAGGGGTTGCTATTGCCATCATTAACCTGTATGTGTAACAGGCTTTAATTCAAGGTGCTGCTGCTGCTATCACCAGACTTCAGCCAAGAAGAAGAAGAAGGGTGTTTAGACCCAGTTTGACTTATCATTGACTGCATGAAACAGAAACTGTTAAGAGATATAGAATAGACAGGGAAACACTGGAGAAAATATGCAGCCTCTACAGCCCACACCTGAGGCCCCAGGGAAATTGTGGAGAACCCATCCCAGTGGAAACAAAGGTATGTGCAGCATTACATATACCAGCCACAGGTACTTTCCAAGGACACACATGGGATATATTAGGGGTGTACAGGTCGCAGCTTCTAGTATTACATAATTTTCTAAGTGCAATTCTATAACATGCAAGGGATCATCTCTGTTTCCCATGCACTCTAGAGGACAGCAAGAAACATGCAGGAATGTTATACAATAGCATACTTCCCTGAAGTTTTAGGAGTCATAGATTGCTCACTACATAGAAATAAAAGCCCCACCCAGGAAACGGGAAATGATGTATATTAACAAGAAAGGATACCACTCTACAAACTGTCAGGATGTCTGTAATGCCCAAGAGATCATCTATAATGTCTATGCAGGTAGCCAGGCAGTTTTCATGACATATGGCACACCTGTGAGCAGTACACAAGGTTTGCTAGGTGTGACTTTCCACAAGGGAATCTAGTGAAGGATGCAGGTTATGCAATGGAACCTTGGCTCATGACACCCATAAGAAACCCACACAACCCCACTGAGCAAGGATACAATGATGCCCATGTTCAAACAAGGAATATTAAAGCATGTGTTTCCAGTGTATAGACACATCAGGAGGTGCCCTGCAGTATGAAGCAGCAACTTCTGCCCAAATACTCACAGTCTGTGCCATGTTGCCAATATAATTCCCAGGAATCAACTCCAACAAGGACAGTAAAAAGCAGGACCACAATTCTCAGGATGACAGAGCAAGCAGATACAGATGAGGAGTCTGAGGGAGAATCACCAGCCACAGATGATGCCGACAGATGCAGGCATACACAGTATCCCATGGCTCTGGCTAAGAGGCAAAGGATAGTGTGCACAGTCTGACTACCTAAGTGAAAACCTAAGAGCCCAAGCTCATAAAAATATTAAAACTGATGCCTGCAAAAGTCCACAACCTTTACTTAACCATTGTGTTCTGTTAGTATCACACAGAGACAAACCCAAGGGCACATCTTGTATCTGCATTAGCAAGATAAGTGTGGAACCTGTATGGAAAAAAGAAGTATATAACAGATTTCTTTCATATACAAATCCTTATATGTCCCTAAGCTGGAACATGTCCCATATGTACAGTAATGTCAGAAATATCTTATGACTGATATTCACAATATACAGTTATGGACTTTGCCCCCAGTACTGTGCATCAGGCATTTCAGCTGACCACAGTATATAAACCAGTGAGCAGGTGAATGGTAGTAGCATCATATTCACAATTATACCAATAAGAAGTATTTAAATAGCTACTTTGTATTACTAAGAATACTAACAGAAATGCAATGAGGGTCAACAATTTTATAACCAATCATTCATAACCAGGTAGGAATGATCAATAAAAACATTTCTTCTGCTATATATTTACATTAAAGCCAGCTTCTGAGTAAGCAAGCATTAGATATTCACTGTGTGCCTTAGATATATATGCAACCCTAGATCACAAGGAAATGTGCAAAGGGGAGGGGACAGTCATCATCACTTGCACAGGTGGGGTGGTGGGTGGGGATCAGGAGTGCAAGCCTGACACCAAACAGGTGAATTTGTGTGAGTAAAAAAAAACATATATTCATTAATTATCCAATTGTCAGGGCCAGCAGCAAGACATATATATCAGTCAACAGCAGTGTTTAGATAATGTGTCTGTCTGTCTGTGTGTGAGGTGATATGGACAAGTTTTTGTTGAATGTATGTGTATCTGCATGAACACAGTTAAGCACTATGCTAGTACTATGTCTTGTCTTTTCGAGTCTGAGCCCCGCATGGTAGACTGATCAGCTCAGCATAGTCACCTATGACAAGAGAACTACTTCTGCCAGGAGTTGCACTGCTAGTTCCATGGCTCTGGCCAGAAGCCAGGGTGCTACCTGAACCTGGATGATGTCTGCTGGACGAGCTCTCGTCACAACTGCATCAAGGACTATGACCACATGGCCTACCATGTCTGGATGTGGATCCTGCAATCACTGACATTGCAGTAGAAATAATGCCACTACAGGTGTAGGGTCTTGCACTGCCATGTCAGCTAACATCAGGTGATATAGCAGCTCTCCAGCCATATGGATACTGACCCTCCCCCAGCAGACATTGCCCAGTCCAGTGAGTCATTCATTCTGTCCAGGGACTCACCCACACGGTTCAGGCAATCCTGCACATCAGAATGCACAATATTAGTATTTGCATCTCTTTTGAGGCTCTGATGGAACATGCCTGTACTTCCATGATGGCCCAACACATACGTTTTGTGACAGCTACTGACAAACCAACATCAGGAGTAGGGTGGACACCATGCCTCTTCCAAGCACTTCTATCAGTTCACATGTGTGGCACCTTTCCCTCACACCGGCTACTAGGAGAATCAAACAGTTTGGCAACTGGATAACCACTCTACCCCGATCAACTGTGTCACCCTCAACCGCTCTGATGTCTGAGGTCTCTGTGTCATGGGTATACGTAGACATACTGATTGTTTCCAAAACAGGGGTGGGAGATGCTGAAGGCACAGTCTCAGTGTCAGACTGACCCTCTGCACCCCCAGACTGTGCCCCTTCATCAATGTCATCATCATCATCAGAGGCTACCGATACTCAGACATATGGTGGTAGGAGATCCATAGTGCCACTGGCAGGATCACCTGTGATAACAAGTGTTGAGGCTGCCAGCACAGCTAGCTGGAATTTTGTAAATAATTCTGTGTTATTTGCGAATTATTATGCAACCAGCTTATTGTACGTTTTTTATTTTCTATATTTTTTCCCCTAACATATTTGTTTTTTTCAATTGAATTGTACAGGTTATAGGTCACATTAAAGGTGGGAAAAGTTTTCAAATTATTTATTGTGGTCTCATTTTTTTATATCACAAAAACCTGGCATTTTAACAGGGGTGTGTAAACTTTATCTATCCACTGTAACTGTGTTTATTGCAACAAATGTATCAGAAATGCTTTCTGTATAAGCCCAATGTAATGTGTGCAAATTATGTTAAACATGACAATGATGATATTTAAATTAGAATGCACTTACATTGGTATAATTTGCACATTTTTTTATTATAATTATTATGCGTTACCACATATCAGAAGTATGTGTTTAGGACAGTATGTCTTGTGAAGTATTTATGTAACATAACCCACCATGTATTATTCAGGTCATGTAATTCATGCATCTAATCTACTTACAAACACAAATACTGCCTTTTACTTAGAAATGCAGTGTCATGACTAATTAAATTTACGGACATACAGGAATCTCTTAATTACATCTCCATTCATTCTTAAATTAGTATACCTCTAATCACCTTGTTGAAAAATAATTTCTCCTGTGGCACTGAAGGTTAATAAGCAGAGTTTAACATTTTATCCTTTTTTTTCTCATGAGTTCAATTCCCAGGTGGTACTACTCAGTCTCACTAGTGCATAAATCTTAGAAGTCCAATATGTCAAAGTCATACCATTTTCCTTCAACCAACAGTTATTTTAATAGGTTCATACTAGGCTATCTGCCCTAGGGCATTTATAAGTCTAGCCAGAGTGTTTGGCTTTCGCCACCCATTTTAAATTAATTTTGCTATGCCCTTTTTCGAGGTTAGTATACTGTGCCTCTGTCTAACAGTGACACAGAAGTGATACCTGGGGTAAACCTACGATCTCCCATCCACTCATCAAGATTCCTCTTGAAGAGAGTCAGTGAGGGACTCTGCCTAACCTGGACTGGGATTTTATTCCAGAGTGAAGGGAGCCTCTGAGTTATGAATCTGTCCCTACAGTATGTCCTATTTATTTCAGTGCTGAGGTTCAAGTCTCTTGAGTGTGTAGCGCGATGGGATTTGGATTTTCTGAGGTGCAGCATGTCCATTAATTCCGGGTTGGACAAGTTTTTATACGTCAGGCACAGATCGCCTCTGAGCAGGCGGTATGCCACTGAGTAGAGCTGGAGTTTCTTTAACCGGGCAGCATATGGCATCTGTTTGAGCCCTTTGATCCTCTTGGTGAGGTACTTTTGGGGTCTTTCCAGTTGCTGCAGGTGTCTGGTAAGGTACATCCCAAAAGGGGCATTGTACTCAATTATGGGCCTGATGAGGGATGAGTAAAGAGGCACGATGACCTCCCCTGATCTAGATGTGAATTCCTTCATGATTAGGTGGGCTATATAAAATATTTTTCTAACCACTTTGGCCACGTGGTTGTCAAATGAGAGATTGCTTTCAACTTGGGTCCCCAGGTCCCTAATTACTTCTTCCATACTTAAAGGATTACCACCTATGTGGTAATTTGTGGGCATTTTGTTTTTGCCAAAGGGGATGACTATACACTTTTTGGCGTTTAGCTTGAGGCCATGGCTCTGGCACCAGTTGTCTGTTTCTATGAGGCCCTTTTGGAAGATGCTTGTGTCGGCTGGAGAGTCAATTATGGCGCCCAGTTTGCAGTCATCTGCGAACTTGGTCAGCCACAGTCCTTCCATGTTGGCCTGTACCTCCGAGAAATATATACTGAACATGAGAGGTCCTAGGACTGAACCTTGTGGGATGCCACTTGTAACTGGTTTGGAGTCTGACATGGCTCCAGCAATTCTAACCATGTGGGTTCTGTCCTTGAGCCAGTTTGCAACCCATCTAGTGACATAGGGGTTTATATTTAAGCTGGTGAGCTTATCTATAATGCCCAAGTGGGGTATTGTATCGAAGGCTTTTGCGAGGTCCAGGTAGGCTGTGTGGACCACCTTCCCCTCGTCAATGGCCTTGGTGACTGTTTCAAAGAAATCGACCAGGTTTAAGAGGCAGGATCTGCCCTTAACAAAGCCGAACTGGGTAGGATCCAGTGTCTGTAGGTCCCCAATATCTTTATTTATGAGGTCCATGATGATCCTTTCCATAGCTTTGCAGACCAAGCTAGTCAGGCTTATGGGGCAATAGTTTCCAGTATCCGTTGAGGCACCACTTTTGTGGAGAGGGACCACTGTTGCTGTACTCCACTCTTTGGGTACATATCCTGTAGTAAGGCTGAGATTGAACAGTAGTTTTATGTTTGGGTTTAGCTCTTCTTGGAGTTCATGTAGGACGCAGCCCGGGACACCGTCTGGTCCCATTGATGCTGTGTTTTTTGCTTTGGAGAGGGCGGCTCTTACCTGAGCATCTGAGATGTCAGGGGGCAGCACTCTGCTGGGATAGATATTTGCCCTTTTGGTGGGGAGGGGGGGGGGGAGAAGTTTGTGCTGAACCTGTCAGCTAGGATGTTGGCAATGTCTGTGGGTTCGGTGTATTTTTTGTCATTTTGGACTAATTCCGAGCATATCTGTGAATTCCCACCCAGGTTCCTAACATAACTAAAGAAAGCCTTTTGATTATCCTTAGTGTCCTGTGCAATTTTTCTCTCTAAGTTGGCCTTAGATGATTTTATGAGTGCCCGTAGTTTTTTGCTAATACTGATCAGAGATGCCTTCCCTTTTTGAGATTTTGCTCTATCATGTAGTAGCTTCCTCCTTCTATTGTATATTTTATGGCTGGGGTCCACCAGACAGGACGTCTGCCTTTGGAGGATTGGGTTTTGGTTTTATTTGGGATTGCATGATCCATGCATTACTGAAGGTGTTCATAGAATGCGTTTATAAAGGATTCTGCGGTCTGGGACATATTTTCCACAGACCCGGGGGCTTTGAAGGATTCCACCTCAGTTTTGAGGAGTGTGAAATTTGCTTTAGAGAAGTTTTTCACTGTGGTTTTCTGGGCAGGGGGTGAGGTCGGGATGTGAATATCCAGTGAGATTAGTTTATGGTCTGATCTTACCAGTGAGGGATACACTTCTGGTCTGGAGCATAGAGTCCCCATGTTGGTGATGATCAGGTCCAGTATGTTTTCCCCTCTTGTGGGAGTGGTAACAAGTTGTTCCATAGCATTTGAATTTATAAATTCTAGGAACCTTTAGGCTAGGGTGTTGGAGCTAGAGTAATGCTCCCAGTCTATGTTTGGGTAGTTGAAGTCGCCCAATATAATGGTGTTTGGAGAGACCTTCATATTTTCCAGTGTTCTCAGGAAGGCCGAGTGGGGTTCCTAGGTTTGGGAGGGTGGTCTGTAGCAGGCTATAAACTGGAAGGCAGTTTTACCCACTGTTAGTTGAACATGGATAGTCTCTGATGCTTCGTGCTGTGCCACCAACCTGGAGGTGTGGGTATCTTTGATGAATATTGATACTCCCCCTCCTTTTGTGGTTCGGTCCAAGTTTTGGGGCCGAAAAGCATGGTATGAGGTATAACCTGGTAGTGCTGGGGTGCTCTCGGGAGCCTTGAACCAGGTTTCTGTTACTGCAGAGATATCGATGTTCTCCATGCTAGGAAGAGTTTCGAGTGCGTGCATCTTGAGGTTTAGACTTTTGGCGTTGAGTAGCATTACTCTTAGTTTCTTATCCCTTGTGATACCTATGGAGGTAGGTTTGTCTTTTGAGCTTTGCCTAAAAAAGGCACTATGGGGGTAGTAAGAGCCTTTGCCAATATCCGAAAGCCCAGGGGTGACAGGTGCAAGCCGTCCCTAGCGAAGCATCGTGGCTTTTTGAGCATGTCATCCCAGGCTGACAGGCATTGGATCCCCTTTGAATGACACCAATACTTAAGCCAATTGTTGAAATTGATCATCTTGTCTTCATATTGTGGCATCATTCTTGGTGAGGGTAAGATGCTACTCAAGGTCAGGGTCATACCGGCCTGGGCTACATGCTCAGAGAGCTCCTCTATGTCTCTTTTCATGGAGTCCAGGGAGGTACGTCTCAGGTCATTCACACCAGCATGGACAATGATTGAGTCATATTTGTACTTGCCTTGGAGTGACCTGAGTGCTTGTGTTATGTGGCGGATCCTAGCGCCCGACAGGCAGTTCACCGTGGCCTTCTCCTTGTTCAGCCTGGTGAGCGGGACGTCAGTGTGCCTGACGATAGAGTCACCTATTACAAATGTATCAGGTGTGTTGTTTAGCCTTAAGGGCTGTGACTGTTCGGCACACTGGCTTTGTGAGCTATGTGTTGCACGTGTTTTGTTTTGGGGTAGCAGTTGCTTGGGTGTCTGCCACTTTCTTTCCTTTTTAGTAGAACATCACCCTATTAAACAGTGGTGATGTCATCCATTCAAGTATGCACTGTCACAATTGTAAAACAGCATCTTATGTGCATGCAGTTCAGGAAGTGTTCTTTATCTTGTGATCTTCTGTGGTCAGTTCAAATCCAGCCATTACTCCTTAAACTCACTTGCGTCAGTATGACTGTGAATGTGCATGTTGGTAACAGTGTTGTCACCCAGCTATCTGCTGTGAATGTGTATAGCTAGGGATTCCTATTACAAGAATTTCTGGTCATTTTTCACGGAGAAATGCTTTATTTGATAATGATGATACTATTTGATGAAATTTGTCTTTCCTAAGAGAATGGCAATTATGCACATTGTCTCATTTCCACATGCATGTGGCATGAGGAAATGAGACAATGTACATAACTGCCATTCTCCTATCACAGTTATGACAACATTACACATCACATGTGTTTTGGTATACCAAGCATCAGGCATTTCTGTGTAACAAATGGATAATTAGCAACAGTCTTTTAAAAAAAATTAAAGGCACACATTTATCTTGCAGTAATAACATGATGTCACAACTTTGTCCCAGAGGAATGGAGGACTGCAACAGTCACCCCTCTGCACAAGGGGGGGTCCCATCGACTGACCAAGGAACTACAGACCCATAAGCTTAACCAGTCTTATCTGCAAGGCCACAGAGAGAATTATCATGGACCTGATCAGTAACAACATAGGAACTCTTCAAACACTGGACTAGACCAAATTTGGCTTTGTCAAAGGGAGGTCTTGTCTGCTCAGTCACCAGGGCCATGGATGAAGGTAAACAGTACACACCGCTTATCTAGACCTGACCAAAGCCTTTGACACAATCCTCCACTCGGGGATCATAGAAAAACTGAGTTAGGCATAAACCCATACATTGTCAAATAGATAGCAAACTGGCTCACTGACAGGACACATGTTGTCCAAATAGGTGAATCCACTTCTGATAAGAAACATGTTACTAGCAGTGTCCCACTGGGCTCAGTGCTGGGACTCCTCCTGTTTGGTATATATTTCTCTGAAGTAAAGGCCAATGTTGGGGGCCTCTGAATCACCATGTTCACCATTGATTGTAAACTGGGAGCAATCACTGAATCCCCAAATGATGTTGATGTCCTACAAACAGACCTAACAAATGACAAACGACTGGTGCCAAAACCATGGTCTGAGACTAAATGCTAAAAAATGCATAATCATACCCTTCAGTAAATCAGATATTCCCTGAAAATTATAATATTTATAGTATACCTCTAAAAGTAGACCCAATGGTGAAGGACCTAAGAACACAGATAGATATACTTTGACCACCAGGTAGCTACGGTAGTGAGGAAATCCTTCTGTGTGGCTCAACGTATACGTAAAGGCGTGGCATCAAGTTAAAAGGAAGTCATAGTGTCATTGTACATGGCCTTCATCAGGCCCATAATTGACTACAATGCTCCCTTCTGCATGTACTTAACCAGGAACCTACATCAACTGGAGTGGCCCCAGAGGTTTCTCACTAAAAAAAAATAAAAGAGGAAGACACATGTCTTGTGCCGACTGACTAAAGGCCCTATCCCTTTATTCCATCTCATATCGGTTACTGAGAGGTGACTTATGCCTGGCCTACAAGGCCTGGGCTACATGCTCAGAGAGCTCCTCTATGTCTCTTTTCATGGAGTCCAGGGAGGTACGTCTCAGGTCATTCACACCAGCATGGACAATGATTGAGTCATATTTGTACTTGCCTTGGAGTGACCTGAGTGCTTGTGTTATGTGGCGGATCCTAGCGCCCGACAGGCAGTTCACCGTGGCCTTCTCCTTGTTCAGCCTGGTGAGCGGGACGTCAGTGTGCCTGACGATAGAGTCACCTATTACAAATGTATCAGGTGTGTTGTTTAGCCTTAAGGGCTGTGACTGTTCGGCACACTGGCTTTGTGAGCTATGTGTTGCACGTGTTTTGTTTTGGGGTAGCGGTTGCTTGGGTGTCTGCCACTTTCTTTCCTTTTTAGTAGAACATCACCCTATTAAACAGTGGTGATGTCATCCATTCAAGTATGCACTGTCACAATTGTAAAACAGCATCTCATGTGCATGCAGTTCAGGAAGTGTTCTTTATCTTGTGATCTTCTGTGGTCACTTCAAATCCAGCCATTACTCCTTAAACTCACTTGCGTCAGTATGACTGTGAATGTGCATGTTGGTAACAGTGTTGTCACCCAGCTATCTGCTGTGAATGTGTATAGCTAGGGATTCCTATTACAAGAATTTCTGGTCATTTTTCACGGAGAAATGCTTTATTTGATAATGATGATACTATTTGATGAAATTTGTCTTTCCTAAGAGAATGGCAATTATGCACATTGTCTCATTTCCACATGCATGTGGCATGAGGAAATGAGACAATGTACATAACTGCCATTCTCCTATCACAGTTATGACAACATTACACATCACATGTGTTTTGGTATACCAAGCATCAGGCATTTCTGTGTAACAAATGGATAATTAGCAACAGTCTTTTAAAAAAAATTAAAGGCACACATTTATCTTGCAGTAATAACATGATGTCACAACTTTGTCCCAGAGGAATGGAGGACTGCAACAGTCACCCCTCTGCACAAGGGGGGTCCCATCGACTGACCAAGGAACTACAGACCCATAAGCTTAACCAGTCTTATCTGCAAGGCCACAGAGAGAATTATCATGGACCTGATCAGTAACAACATAGGAACTCTTCAAACACTGGACTAGACCAAATTTGGCTTTGTCAAAGGGAGGTCTTGTCTGCTCAGTCACCAGGGCCATGGATGAAGGTAAACAGTACACACCGCTTATCTAGACCTGACCAAAGCCTTTGACACAATCCTCCACTCGGGGATCATAGAAAAACTGAGTTAGGCATAAACCCATACATTGTCAAATAGATAGCAAACTGGCTCACTGACAGGACACATGTTGTCCAAATAGGTGAATCCACTTCTGATAAGAAACATGTTACTAGCAGTGTCCCACTGGGCTCAGTGCTGGGACTCCTCCTGTTTGGTATATATTTCTCTGAAGTAAAGGCCAATGTTGGGGGCCTCTGAATCACCATGTTCACCATTGATTGTAAACTGGGAGCAATCACTGAATCCCCAAATGATGTTGATGTCCTACAAACAGGCCTAACAAATGACAAACGACTGGTGCCAAAACCATGGTCTGAGACTAAATGCTAAAAAATGCATAATCATACCCTTCAGTAAATCAGATATTCCCTGAAAATTATAATATTTATAGTATACCTCTAAAAGTAGACCCAATGGTGGAGGACCTAAGAACACAGATAGATATACTTTGACCACCAGGTAGCTACGGTAGTGAGGAAATCCTTCTGTGTGGCTCAACGTATATGTAAAGGCGTGGCATCAAGTTAAAAGGAAGTCATAGTGTCATTGTACATGGCCTTCATCAGGCCCATAATTGACTACAATGCTCCCTTCTGCATGTACTTAACCAGGAACCTACATCAACTGGAGTGGCCCCAGAGGTTTCTCACTAAAAAAAAATAAAAGAGGAAGACACATGTCTTGTGCAGACTGACTAAAGGCCCTATCCCTTTATTCCATCTCATATCGGTTACTGAAAGGTGACTTATGCCTGGCCTACAAGGCATTCTCTGATCCAGCCCTGATGAAAATGTTACATATTTGTAAGAAAAATTATATAAGGGTTATGTGTTCCAATGATCTGAACCTTATTTGTGACTCTAACTGAACTTCCTGGAGAGGCTGATTCTTATCCCAAAGGCTACCTCGTCTATGGAGTAAACTTCCAATCTTCATAAAACAAAGCCCGTCCTTCACTATCTTCAAAAAAAACTTGGATAAATGGATGAGGAGCCGTAAATTCACTTACGGGGTACTGCTCATGTCCCTCATGGGCAGAGGCAGTCTGTAAAATGACTCAAGGCTCCAACACCCAAAGACCCACTACAATGACACTACCCCATCCCATATCTAGTGAATTAAGATATAATATTGTCATATCCTGGGTATTATTAGCTAGGCTTGTAAAGGCTTTTGTGGCATTAGCCTACGCTCATTTCTTTCATGTCAATCCCTTGAAATAAAAACAGACTCTGCTACAGTCTCTTGTCTTCAATGCCAAAGAAAAATAGCATTCTTTTGTTGTATCATTAATAATTTCTTCCCTCCCCAAACAAAAACTCCTTCCATATGAATTCTTACTCACTATAATTTTTTTTTCTTCTTGGTCCCAGACTTACATCTTATTATGTAAATGTATTTAAAATTGTTTTCATTTTAGACCTATTTACTAACATGGTGCATATCTTAACTTAAACTTTGCCTTTTTCATGCAAAATATTACCCATTATGAAAGGATCACCTGTTTGTGTCCTGACTTTTTGTATTGTTAAAGAAATCTTTGCACTTAAACAATTTTTAAGCAAAGCTCAAAGTTCTGCTATGTATTTGTTCATATAGGATGGTTAATGGGAATTACTCTTACAAATATGGAGCAAATATGTTATACTGCAAAACTGTAAGCTACACTAAATCTGTAAACTGTTGTTTGAGCTAGAGTTTTTTGTTTCCTCGATATTTTCAAATCTAGCCTTTCGTTGTGCCATTTCATCATATTGGCTCACCTCATAGTACTTACTGATTCTTAAATCCTTGACCAAAATATATCTTTTTTAAAAGGCCATTTAATATGACCTTTGTTAAATCAACTTGAAGTTAAATTCTAATGTCTGTGACAGCAGTAATAGAAAAGTTATCTTATAAACTTGATATAGAATTGTAAAGAACAACAAACATACATGTCTGTGTCTTAAGGATCTGAAAGCAGAGATTCATTTTCTAGATTGTTTTATGGTTCTTGGCAGAAAATTATTAAGGCTCAGTAGCCTTGATCAGAATTTTCTTGTTAAGAAGTTTTGTTTTATCCATGGAATTAGTGTCAAGTATGACCCCACCCCCTAAACAAACGTATATATGTATATGCACATATACAGCAAAACAAAAGTAGGATTCCTCCCATATTGTGTAATTTCAAGCAACATGTCTTTGTGGCAGTTTAGAGTAGATAATTAACAAACATTATTCTGTAGGCCTGGGTTTGATTATGTCAGTCACAAACATAGCCAGCTTTGGGTACCAGTGAACCCTGCTTTGGAAGCCCCCCAACCACAGCAAGTTATCTTATTTTGATGTTGTTGTTGTGTCTTTCAGCTTTTCCCGGTTAGGGGTCACCACGGCAGAACTCTGGTCTGCTAATGATTGGCAGTAGATTTTTACTTGCCGAGTTGCCAGCCCTGACGCACAACCTTCAACGAAGGTGCACCCATTCACGCATGTCTCCACACAGAAGACGCTCTAGCTGAGAATCGAACAGGACAACGTCTTACTGTGAGGCGACAACGCTACAGCAGCACCACCACCGCAGTAAGTTATCTTATTTTGATATTTTGTAATATTTGCCAAATCAACAAAAGCTAGTTCAGCAATCTTACTTACTTAACAAACCATTTGGGTAATAATAACTCTTATTTATATTGTCTTTAAAAAAATTAAAGTTATCTCTGGTTATATTAACAGTGTTTTGTCAAGTAACAAGTTTCACAATTTCATTCAATATTTTACCAGTGACACAGTGCCCTTGACTTAGTTAAATCCTGCTGGTAGACATTCTCTGCACTAAACCTATCATCATAGCCAGCTTTAGACACCTGCAAAACTTGTGGCTTGTGATACAACTGTTAGGATATAACTGTAAATTAACAGGAGCAGGGTAACAAGCACTAGAGATCAGCAGCCCAGAATGACTGATCTCAGTGCACACCTTGGATTTTAAGAAGAGTTGATGCTTCCAATTTGCAGGGATGGTTTTCTCTTTTGGGAGTTTTATAAATACTAGCAGAACAACAGATACAACAGATACCTCAACAACTTTGCTCAAGAATGTTCCAAGCCTACTCAGGTGTGTGTGTGTGTGTGTGTGTGTGTGTGTGTGTGTGTGTGTGTGTGTGTGTGTGTGTGTGTGTGTGTGTGTGCGTGTGTGCGTGTGTGTGTGTCTATATATCAAAGGTTGCTGTAGGTTATGTGTTTGTGGAGGGGGCTTGGGATTATGTAGCATGACTTATTAATTTTCATCACAATCAAACCTTAGAGGTGTGCACAGGAAGTCATTATAACTTGTGTCTGGGTAGGGGACAGTGTGGTCATTGTTTCTTTTACTTCACAAACTTCAGAGGTGTACAAAGAAGGTTACTACAGCTTGTGTAGGGCAGTGTACTGTCTAGGAACAACAAAGTTGAATATATTACTGTAATCATTACTTTTTCACTTTCCTCATAATAACACATCAGGTGCGCTTACATGCATTTGTTCTTGGGACCTGGGGGTGGTGAGTGAGGAGGCATGCTATGTATATGTATGACAGCAGTCACTTGAAATACAGGACTGTGACTATATGAACCTCTGCTTTTAACCCAAGCTAACACCAGAGCGATGCACAGGCAGTGATTGTCTTTTTTTCAGGTGTTAGGCAGTATTCCCAGATACGATTTATGTGTTCTCACAACAATTGTCTGGTTAGTTTACTGTGAACTACTATTTTCTCAGCTGTGAACATTACACTTTGGGCACAACTTATGTCTTTCTTGAAAGAAACAAAGTAGGACTGAAATTCTTTTTTACTCATGATTTTTGTTCAGGCCACCCACTATTGGATTTAAAGGTTGGGAAATCCTCTAAAGTGCATTCCAGAGCATCTATAACCCTATGGCTTCTGAGGGTCTCAGCTTAATTGAGTGATTTCCTATGTAGTTATTACTGTGCTGTTTTGGTCAGCAAAGTTGTGTTGAAATGATACAAGGAAAACTAAAGTTGAAGAGTGACACACTGAATTTCTGTCCTTAGTCATAATTTCTGTTCAAACCTTCATTGGATGAAAACATTGTGTAAAAAGAAATTAACTTTAAAATGCACTTCAGAGCATATAGAAAGTCAGGGCTTCTTGAAAAGGCTGAAGAGTAAGGCAAAATATGAGAATAGAAAGAAAAAAAAATGTGCATGGTGTCCAGAGCCCAAGATATAGGGAAAACAGAGGGGAGCACTGGAGGATGTGTGGGAGACGGGCGATGAAACAATAGTCAGCACCTAGAGTGCCATTTCACATAAGTCCAGCCCTGTACATAGAGTTGTTGTAATGCATCATTGTTGCAAATAAATGCCAGCAACTGTGAATGACCCTTTGTGAGACTGTCCAACACAGTGTGTTAAACAGGTCTGTCATAATGTATGTGCACTGTAGTTACAGGTTAGTCTGTGTGTACTACTCCTAAAAGTTTGCAGCATGAACTAAAAAGTTGCTTAGAAGGGGTGGCAGTGACAGGGTGATACCTTAGACTGGAAGTGCCCAGGAGGCCCCAACTTGTCTTTTGATGGGGTCCCCCAAAATGCTAACACCAGCCCTGGTCATAAACTATGCAACCTTAAGTATGTTGATTAATCAGACAATGCTTATGGGTCACCCCTGAAAAAAAAGTACATGAGCCTGGTGGACTTGCTAGATTAACAAATGAATACAAGACAGGTTGATAAAAAGATAGCTTTGACATTATGGGCCAAAAATACCTGTTAAGAGACTTGCCAGTCTACACTGGAAATTATCAGTTCAGACCAGTTAGCTTAGTCATACTCTGTAATTTAACCCATTGTTTATTTTTAGCTCCATTGCAACATCTCATAAATATACCAGCTGCTGTTCCACAGATTTTGACTGTAACATTCCACTGCAAGCAAAGATGAGCTCTGTTCTGGCAAAAGCACATTGGTCATAAGTTTCCACAGGTTGAAATGACTTATTCTGTGATGCTGACTTGTTTTTTAATCAAATCTATTTTATAGGTTCATAGGTTCATAGGTTCATACTAGGCTATCTGCCCGAGGGCATTTACAAGCCTAGCCCATAGTTTTGTGGCTTACGCCACCCCTTTAGTTTGGAGAAACTATGCCCATTATTTTGCTTTGCCTCTGTCGAGCAGTGACACTGAGGTAACCCCTGGGGTGTATCTGCGATCTCCCATCCATTGGTCAAGATTCCTCATGAACAAGGCCAGCGAGGTGCTCTGCCTCACATATACCGGGATTTTGTTCCACAGCATAGGGAGTCTTTGGGTGATGAATCTATCCCTCCAGTACGTCCTATTAATAACCGTGTCGAGGTTTAAGTCTCCCGCCCTTGTGGCTCTGAGGGATCTAGATTTTTTGAGATGAAGCATGTTCATCAAATCTGGGTTTGACATGGCCTTGTATGTCAGGCACAGGTCACCTCTGAGCAAGCGGTAAGCAACTGAATATAGCTGGAGTTCTTTCAGTCGGGCAGCATAAGACAGATTTTTGAGACCCTTTATCCTTTTGGTGAGGAACTTTTGTGGCCTCTCCAGCTGCTGCAAGTGTCGGGTCAGATACATTCCGAATGGGGCATTGTACTCAATCATTGGTCTGATGAGTGATGAGTATAGGGAGACTATGACCTCCCTTGATCTAGATGTGAATCCCTTCATGATAAGGTGGGCAATGTAGAAGGTCTTCCTAACTACTTTAGCAATATGAGTGTCGAATGAAAGGCTACTGTCAACCTGGGTCCCCAGGTCCCTGATAACTTCTTCTATGATCAGTGGATTGCCACCTATATGGTAGCTAGGGGTAACCTTGTTTTTCCTGAAGGGTATGACTATGCATTTCTTGGCATTTAACTTTAGGCCATGGCTCTGGCACCAGTTATCCGCTTCTGTGAGACCCTTCTGAAGGATATCTGTGTCAGATGTGTTTTCGACTACGGCGCCCAGTTTGCAGTCATCTGCAAACTTTGTCAGCCATAACCCTCCTGTGTTTGCTTGTACTTCAGAAAAGTAGATGCCAAACAAGAGTGGGCCCAGGACTGAGCCCTGTGGGACACCACTTGTGACAGGCTTTGAGTCTGACATGGCGCCAGCAACTCTGACCCTGTGGGTTCTGTCACTCAGCCAGTTTGCAACCCATCTTGTAATGTATGGGTTTACATTTAAGTTGATGAGTTTTTCAATGATACCCGAGTGGGGTATTGTATCGAAAGCCTTCGCCAGGTCTAGGTAGGCTGTATGGACTGCCTTTCCTCGCCAATGGCCTTGGTGACTGTTTCAAAAAGTCAACCAAGTTTAAAAGGCATGATCTGCCTTTGACAAAGCCAAACTGGGTTGGATCCAAAGTCTGCAAATTCCCTATGTCTTTATTTATGAGATCCATTATGATCCTCTTCATGGCTTTGCAGACAAGGCTTGTCAAGCTAATGGGACGGTAATTTCCAGGGTCGGTGGAGGCACCGCCTTTGTGAAGTGGGACCACAGTCGCTGCGCCACTCCCTGGGTACGTATCCGGAGGTGAGACTAAGATTAAACAGCTGTCCTTAACTGTGGGTTTAATTCCTCGTTGAGTTCGTGGAGCACACAGCCGGGGACACCATCAGGTCCCATGGATGCTGTGTTCTTTGTCTTGGAGAGAGCAGTTCTCACCTGGGCGTTAGAGATGTTTGGGGGGCTACAATCATTTGGTATAGATATCTCTCCTTTTGGGGGGGATGTGGAGGAGAAGTTTGCACTGAACCTGTCAGCCAGTATGTTGGCAATGTCTGTAGGATCAGTAATCTTCACATCATTTTGGACTAATTCTGAGCATATCTGGGAGTTTCCTCCTAGGTTTCTGACATAGCTAAAGAATGCCTTATGGTTGCCTTTAGAGTCCTTAGCTATTTTTCTCTCAAAATTAGCTTTGGATGATTTTATGAGAGCTCTTAGCTTTTTACTTATAGTGATCAGCGGTGTCTTACCTTTTAAGGATTTTGCTCTATCTTGTAGTATCTTTCTCCTTTTGTTGTAGAGTTTGTTTATGGCTGGGGTCCACCAGACTGGACGCTTGCCTTTGGTACAAAGAGTCTTTGTTTTGCTTGGGATTGCCTGATCCATGCAGCCCTGCAGGTGCTGGTAGAAGGCATTTGTAAGTGAGTCAGTGGTTTGAGTAATGTTTACCGCTCGGGGCCTTAAAGGAGACCACACTAGTCTTAAGAAGTGTGAAGTCGGCTTTCAAGAAGTTCTTTACTGTGGTCTTTTTTATTTCGGGTGGAGGCGGGATAAGGACCTCCAGCGAGATTAGTTTGTGATCTGATCTCACCAGTGAGGGGTATACTTCGGGGT